>NW_027508835.1:375000-571993 GCF_051911475.1 Siphateles boraxobius
GTATGTTCACTTACACTAGGCACTGTAAATTCAGTTTATCCTTTACCAGTCTGTGGAAATCAATAAGTTCAGCATGGTCACACACTTCTCAGAAGAGTTCTTCAAAACTTTAGCACTGAGTTTATAGGTGTTGTCATTACAGATATACTCTGATCGCCTCGCTAGGATACCTCACGCTTTGCCAAGTGAGCCGAGTCTTCATATTCGACTATGGGATCCTGTCCACAGATTTCTCAGGGTAAGGACATTTTGATCATATTTGTTTGTGTTATTTTGATCAGTAGCAGATGAGGAGCGCAGCAAAGATGGACAATAGCAGCTCTTCTGCAGTTTAAATGCTCTCACCTGTTAACACTGCGCTGAAAACACATGCCGGTTTCACTCTAGATGCCAAAGGCTCTGATGTGTGTGATGTGGCCACTCCCCGAGGCCGACTGAGTTTCTTATCTACCAGTTTAGTCAGTTTTCCTTTGCTGAGGTTTTGTACACACCCTTGGATAAACAAGAGATAACATGCCTTTCGGGCTGTCAGTGCCTCGGTCACGTCTCTTTTTCTCTTTACATGTAATTGTAACATTGTAAAAGTAAAAATCCCTTGTGTAGACACGGAGGAGGCAGGAATTGGCTGACGTTCAGCGTAAAATGAATGAAAAATAAAATGTAAACCGAAAACAAAAATGCTGCATATGAGCCTAAAAGAAGCAGCAGCATAAAGTCCTTTTGGTCCCTCTCTCCTGATGAACTGATGAACACATACAACCCATCATATGCTTTTATTAAAATGATGTTTGAATCGCTGTTTTGCGTATATGTTTTATTGACCAGTATCACTAAAAACGTTACAGACTTCTTGTTCCTCTGAGTAAAATCACCATCTGAGGTCGGCTGGTAAACACACAGACCAGTTTCAACTATCTAACAATGCAGACACTTAGCAATATTATTCCTTTTTAACTTCTAACACGCTGGATTACAGTGAAGTCTAATTGGCTGTAATAGTTCCCTCTGGAGATAAACAGACGTCTCTCCACTCACTGCAGACTAAAACACACACACAGGGATGGTGTGTAATCCTGAAATCCAAGGGTACGGGTTTGATTTGGACGTTGTTGGGGACAGAAAGCAGACTGTGCTCGGCTGTGCATGTCTACCAAAAACCCGATTTGTGTAAAGGAAATCCCTGAACTCAGTTTTTATGGTTTATTTTCACTCACGTTACTGTATTCCTTCACTCAAAGAACTGAATCAGTCAGAGCGGCTCCTGAATCAACATCTGATTCACTGTAAATTATCACTACTTTCAGTCTTTCTCTTTCAAGGCATGTCAAACTATGTGTTGCTGACTGTTAGTGTGGATCCGTGAGCCACTATACATGAGCCTGTACGCTAACTACTCTGCTAATGTAGACCTATATAAACACTGTTTCTCTTAATGATAAATGTAGGTCTTTCTTCATTAGTATTATTTACTTTGTCTCCTCTTGTTTTCAGGCCTTTGATGATAATAACACAGAAGGTCACTACTCTTGCCTTTCAGGTGCATGATGGTGAGAAATCATTGGGGCAATCCTTTGTGAATCTGTTGCTATAAATTTTCATATCGCTGACATCTTCAAATGTCAGTAATTAATTCAATTTAGAAAACATGACTCCTGTCTTCCTGCGTGTTTCAGGTATGAGTCGAAAGCAAGAGGAACTGAAAGACGATCAGAGGCGTCTGGCAGTACAGTATGACTTTTTCATTCTCAGCTGTAACTACATCTTACTGGGCAAAATCTGTGCTGAAATTTACTAATATTTGCTGGTTACTCGTGGCAGAAATAGCAGAAAGTCCCGGACACAAAGACAGTTACTTGCGAAAGTCATCGGTCTACACTCCATTGCCCATAATGACACCGCAAAACTATTTCTGAAAAGTTTACAAATTTATTAAAAAGGGAAAAAAAGAAAAATCACATTCCGACTCATAACTCAGGACTTAGGGTTAGACAGCGTTTACAACCTATTTCAACGTGATCAAATGAAAAAAAGTAAGGGCTGAATACTTTTGCAAGCCACTGTAACCTAAATTTAAACTTCATTAACAAATTAAACTTGAAATGTAAATTCAAACCAAAGGTAATCCTACTTGCATTTGTTTTGGGAATGACAGCTTCGCCCCACAGAATCAGATCATGTTTGTGACTAAAACAGTGATCAGTCAGTGTAAAAACAAAAGCTTTTTCAGGGAACATTGGTATTGTTGAGATAAGTCATGTTCTTCTCCACTGACCGCATGTTTTCTCCATCTACAGCTCGCGCCCGTCTCTGTTGGAGTATCTGAGCTACAATATCAATTTCCTGAGTATCTTGGTGGGCCCTTGCAGTCTCTATAAAGACTACATAGAGTTTATCAAGGGCCAGCGTGTGAAAAGAGTCCGAGACAGCAGTTCACAGCAGAACGGCTGGGATAAATTGCCTGAGCCGTCGCCTGTGGTGAGACTCACAGATTCATACAAATAATGCTTTAGAAATACAGCTATTCACACAGGACTCAGACCAACACATTAACTCATAAACAGCGATCAGTTCATTAAGAACAGCATGAATTCGGCTTGTATGTGTGTGTTCAGGGCAGTGAACATGCAAAGGAAAACTTCACCCATCAATGAAACTATTGAAACCGTCATGCCATTAAAACTCTTGATTTCCTTTCCTCTGTGAAACAAAAACTTTTTATTTTATTGTGCTTTTTTGTCAAAGCTTGACAGGCCCATGCCTCATTGTATGGAAATGAGCAGCGTTTACATTCTGATAAACTCCTTTTGTATTCCAATGAAGCAAGAAAGTCTAATGTGTTTAGAAGGACATGAGCGTGAGTATAAGATGACAGAATATCATTGCTAGGTGAAATATCCATTTACACGTGTGCTTTGTTTAATTTGTGGCATATTGGTGTGGTGTAATAATGTTGTGAGGATCAAATAACCAATGCTCAGAAAGGTTTAGGGTGATTAAACATTGCCAGCTTGTCTTGCACATTTCCCAGGAAACTTCTTGAGTGTTATTCTGTCTTCTGAGATAAATTCCCGTTGTTCTTTTACAGAGGACTGTGATTAATAAGCTTCTCGTGTGCGTCTGCTGTCTGCTCTGGTTCTTCATCATCACCAAAGCGTTCCCCATAACGTACAACGTGGACCCGCAGTTCGTCAGCGACGCCTCTTTCGTTACAAGATTGGCCTACGCGTTAATTTCCATCCAGGCTGCCAGACCCAAGTTCTACTTCGCATGGACTCTCGGTAAGCAGACGCGAGAAGAAACCTGAGACCGTGTGATTGGCTGTAAGCGGAACGTGTTATGAGTCGACGTTTTAGAACATACTGTTATTTCTTGTAATGTATTGTTGGCAGAAAAACATGGGTCTGTTCCAAAATATTAAAACTAAATGTACAGCCAAATGGCAGATACCAGGGGTCTTATAGTCATAGAGCACAATGTCTCATCAATTTAAATAAAAACAATTAAAAAAATCATGTAATAAAGATGAAGCCTGTAATTTCTGCATCACAAAATGGAATTACAAAACTAATGATGAAAAAAAGGTTTTCCCTGGTTTTCTGTCATTGGTCGGACAAACAAATGATAGTTCAATCCAAACCCACGGCATCAGCTGAGGATGTTCAAACAGATTGTTTACACACAGATTAAGCTAGGATAGGAGATATTGTGAGTTATAGTGTAAAGCACACCTGTATGCTATTAAGGATAATCATTTAAACTTTATTTTGAAAAACTTGTCTCTTGCTTACAAATCCACTGATGAATGATTGGAAATGTGTAACTTATCTAAAAGGACTAGAGCTGTACAGTAAAGGCATGTTTTTTCCACTTCCAGCGGATGCGGTCCACAATGCAGCAGGGTTTGGAGTCAGTGGTGTGAACGAGAGAGGAGAAGTGTCCTGGGACCTCGTCTCCAACGTTCACATCTGGGAGATTGAGGTTTGTTCACTACTTTTGAATAGGCCATGCAAACAGTGTATTCACTACTGCCTTGTATAATGCCACAGAAGGGCTGTGGATCTCTCAATTATAAAACAAATCTTTTCTCTGTTTGCAGACAGCAACAAGTTTTAAATCTTTTATCGACAACTGGAATATACAGACTGCTCTTTGGCTAAAACGGTTAGTTTTAAATGTTATATTTATATATTAGTCAACTGATCTGTTGCTATTGACAAGAAAATGTAAGTGGAACCAGTTTTGAACCAGTGCAGATTGTGTCCCTCAAACCAGTCAAGAGAAGGAGGAGTTTCTCCGTTATAAACATAACCAGTGTTCGCTGACAGGAGGAATGAGTCTGTTGCTGATGATATGAGGATCTCTGCTCAGGACTGATGGTCCATGAAGCCTGTACACCATCAGAGCAATGCACCGGCAGATAAAGCTAAACTAGCGACTCTGTCTGGATGCATGTGTCACTCTAAGCAAGTGTTGTAGCCCTATTTAAGAATAAACTATAGGTGACATACTCACGTCCTGGCATATGCCTGCTATACTCTGCAAACCCATAACCCGCGCTGGACCTCACGTCCACTAACTCCACTAACTCGCGCCTGGCCTCGTGTCCACTAACTCACGCTGGACCTCACGTCCACTAACTCCACTAACTCGCGATGGGCCTCACGTCCACAAACTCCACTAACTCGCGATGGGCCTCACGTCCACAAACTCCACTAACTCGCGCTGGGCTAGTGTCCACTAACTCCACTAACTTGCGCTAGGCCTCGCGCCCACTAACTCCACTAACTTGCGCTGGGCCTCGTGTCTACTAACTCGCGCTGGGCTCGTGTCCACTAACTCGCGCTAGGCCTCGCGCCCACTAACTCCACTAACTTGTGCTGGGCCTCGTGTCTACTAACTCGCGCTCGGCCTTGCGTCCACTAACTCCCTCTGGGCCTCGTGTCTACTAACTCGCGCTGGGCTCGTGTCCACTAACTCCACTAACATGCGCTAGGCCTCGCGCCCACTAACTCCACTAACTTGTGCTGGGCCTCGTGTCTACTAACTCGCGCTCGGCCTTGCGTCCACTAACTCGCTCTGGGCCTCGCGTCCACTAACTCGCGCTGGGCTCGTGTCCACTAACTCGCGCTAGGCCTCGCGCCCACTAACTCCACTAACTTGTGCTGGGCCTCGTGTCTACTAACTCGCGCTCGGCCTTGCGTCCACTAACTCGCGCTGGTCTCGCGTCCACTAACTTGCGCTGGGCCTCGTGTCTACTAACTCCACTAACTCGCGCTGGGCCTCGCGTCCACTAACTGGGCCTCGAGTCCACTATCTCGCGCTGGGCCTAGCGTCCACTAACTCCACTAACTCGCGCTGGGCCTCGTGTCTACTAACTCGCACTGGGCCTCGTGTGTACTAACTCCACTAACTCGTGCTGGTCCTCGTGTCTACTAACTCGCGCTGGGCCTCGTGTCAACTAACTCCACTAACTCGCGCTGGGCTCGCGTCCACTAACACGCGCTGGGCCTCGTGTCTACTAACTCCACTAACTCGCGCTGGGCCTCGCGTTCACTAACTCGCGCTGGGCCTTGCGTCCACTAACTGGGCCTCGCGTCAACTATCTCGAGCTGGGCCTAGCGTCCACTAACTCCACTACCTCGCGATGGGCCTCTTGTCTACTAACTCGCGCTGGGCCTCGTGTGTACTAACTCCACTAACTCGCGCTGGTCCTCGTGTCTACTAACTCGCGCTGGGCCTCATGTCTACTAACTCCACTAACTCGCGCTGGGCCTCGTGTCTACTAACTCCACTAACTAGCGCTGGTCCTCGTGTCTACTAACTCGCGCTGGGCCTCGTGTCTACTAACTCCACTAACTCGCGCTGGTCCTCGTGTCTACTAACTCGTGCTGGGCCTCGTGTCTACTAACTCGCGCCGGTCCTCGTGTCTACTAACTCGCGCTGGGCCTCGCGTCCACTAACTCGCTCTGGGCCTCGCGTCCACTAACTCGCGCTGGGCCTCGCGTCCACTAACTGGGCCATGCGTCCACTATCTCGCGCTGGTCCTCAAGTCCACTAACTCCACTAACTCGCGCTGAGCCTCGTGTGTACTAACTCGCACTGGGCCTCGCGTCCACTAACTCGCGCTGGTCCTCAAGTCCACTAACTCCACTAACTCGCGCTGAGCCTCGTGTGTACTAACTCGCACTGGGCCTCGCATCCACTAACTCGCTCTGGGCCTTGCGTCCACTAACTCGTGCTGGGCCTCGCGTCCACTAACTCGCGCTGGGCCTCAAGTCCACTAACTCGCGCTGGGCTTCACGTCCACCAACTCGCGCTGGGCCTCACGTCCACTAACTGGGCCTCGCGTCCACTACCTTGCACTGGGCCTAGCGTCCACTAACTCCACTAACTCGCGCTGGGCCTCAAGTCCACTAACTCGCGCTGGTCTCGCGTCCACTAACTTGCGCTGGGCCTCGTGTCTACTAACTCCACTAACTCGCGCTGGGCCTCGCGTCCACTAACTGGGCCTCGCGTCCACTATCTCGCGCTGGGCCTAGCGTCCACTAACTCCACTAACTCGCGCTGGGCCTCGTGTCTACTAACTCGCGCTGGGCCTCGTGTGTACTAACTCCACTAACTCGCGCTGGGCCTCGCGTCCACTAACTCGCGTTCGGCCTTGCGTCGGGCCTCGCGTCCACTAACTCGCCCTGGGCCTCGCGTCCACTAACTCGCTCTGGGCCTCGCGTCCACTAACTCGTGCTGGGCCTCGCGTCCAGTAACTCGCGCTGGGCCTCAAGTCCACTAACTCGCGCTGGGCTTCACGTCCACCAACTCGCGCTGGGCCTCGTGTCTACTAACTCCACTAACTCGCGCTGGGCCTCGTGTCTACTAACTCCACTAACTCGCGCTGGTCCTCGTGTCTACTAACTCGCGCTGGGCTTCGTGTCTACTAACTCCACTAACTCGCGCTGGTCCTCGTGTCTACTAACTCGTGCTGGGCCTCGTGTCTACTAACTCCACTAACTCGCGCTGGTCCTCGTGTCTACTAACTCGTGCTGGGCCTCGCGTCCACTAACTCGCTCTGGGCCTCGCGTCCACTAACTGGCGCTGGGCCTCGCGTCCACTAACTCGCGCTCGGCCTCGCGTCGGGCCTCGCGTCCACCAACTCGCGCTGGGCCTCGCGTCCACTAACTCGCGCTCGGCCTCGCGTCTGGCCTCGCGTCGGGCCTCGCGTCTACTAACTCGGGCTGGGCCTAGCGCCCACTAACTCGCGCTGGGCCTCACGTCCACTAACTCGCGCTGGGCCTCGCATCCATTAACTCGCGCTGGGCCTCGCGTCCACTAACTCGCGCTGGGCCTCGCGTCCATTAACTCGCGCTGGGCCTCGCGTCCACTAACTCGCGCTCGGCCTCGCGTCGGGCCTCGCGTCCACTAACTCGCGCTGGACCTCGCGTCCACTAACTCGCGCCGGCCTTGCGTCGGGCCTCGCGTCCACTAACTCGCGCTGGGCCTCGCGTCCACTAACTCGCGCTGAGCCTCGCGTCCACTAACTCGCGCTGGGCCTCGCGTCCACTAAGTCCACTAACTCGCGCTGGACCTCGCGTCCACTAACTCGCGCCGGCCTTGCGTCGGGCCTCGCGTCCACTAACTCGCGCTGGGCCTCGCGTCCACTAACTCGCGCTGAGCCTCGCGTCCACTAACTCGCGCTGGGCCTCGCGTCCACTAAGTCCACTAACTCGCGCTGGGCTTCGCATCCACAAACTCCACTAACTCGCAACCTTCGGGTTTCCAGTATGACTCTAATCATTAGGCCATGACTGCCCCCAAATTAACAACACAAGCACTGTGTGAACATTACCTGTTGTAACAGATTGGATAGGGATGTAATTTATGGAATAACCTTACCCCATGAGTGTTTGGGAGATAGTTGGGCAAGTATGAGGTGGACCTGCTTGCCTTCTGAAGATGAAGCCTCGATTCTCATGGTGCAATGCCCTAAGGGAAGATTCTTCTTAGTGTGCCACACCTTCACACCTGACATGGAATCTCAAGAATTACTTCTGTCTCAGTCCACCTGACATGAACCAATCCTATTATTGAGCATAAGAACAAAATTCTGAGAGACCCTCTTGAGCAGACACTTTCTCAGTGTCCTGTTCAAACCTCTTCGAACAGTGGCTGTAGAAACCTTTCCCCATAATGTGTTGGATTGGGCCAATCTATCTTCAGCTTCTCCACTACATAAATTCCTGTTATTAAAATATCCTGTTTCCTGTTCCTCCTCATCTCCTTGTGCTTCCTACCAGGTTACGTGACGGCATGATTAAATTAATGCCTTTTACAAAGAAAGATTGGATTCAAAATACAACAAATCTTACAAATTACACTTGAAATATTGTTAAAATTGTTATTGATTTAACTGTGAAAACTTTTTTTTTTAAATAAAAAAAATATATTTACAAGGTAGATGTAAACAAAATATTAATAGTCAAGTCATCCTCGTTTATATAGCACTTTTAACTATGTAGATTGTTTCAAAGCAGCTTTACAGAGATTAACATAATTTAAGGTAACAGAGATTGGTTTGGTTTTATAGTGGTTCTTGAAAAATGTTTTTTCCAGCTAAAGTTAGTTTTGATTGATTCACTTCCGTCTAAAGGATCATTTGTTATTAAATTAGGGGCCGCTGAGACGACACCGTTCTCTCTAAACAGACTTTAAACGTGAACCTGTGATAGACGCTGATGGCGTTCACATGCGCATTAAGAATTGATTCTATAGTTATGTGCGTTTGAATATATGTGTGCAGGTTTGTAATTCCTTACAAATCATGCCTAAACAAACTACTTGTCTATAAATTTTGATGCAGAATTTTTATTTTATCTTATCACTTTGGGTAGGTACGCGAACCGAAAAATTCCACAACGCTTTATCTGTAGAGTGGTATAGGGATCCTCCATAGGGAGAGGCTAGTTGGCACTTCAGCACTGCATTGTCATCGGGTCCAGGCGAAAGTCCTTCGTCAGATCTGGAAACGGCCTGGATCCGGCAGGCTGCGGGAAAACCTCGGGATAAACAAAGAGACTAAAATTAGCGTAGATGCCATTCTTCTTATGATGTAACGAGTACATCAGGATTTAAGGGAAGTGTTCCCAGTTCCGGCTGACCTAATCTAAGCAGCCTAATATTGAATTATAGAAGTCTATAGAGTGTTATGTGAATGCTAGGTCAAAGAGATGTGTTTTTAGTCTAGCTTTGAACTGACAGACTGTGTCTGCTTCCCGGACAATGTTAGGAAGATTGTTCCAAAGTTTTGGTGCAAATAGGAAAAGGATCTACCGCCAGCAGTCGATTTAGATATTCTAGGTATTATCAACTGGCCAGAACTTTTAGATCGCAATAGACGTGAAGGACTATAATGCGTTAAGAGCTCGCTCAAGTACTGGGGAGCTAAACCATTTAGTGCTTTGTAAGTAATCAGCAATATTTTAAAATTTATACGATGTTTAATAGGGAGCCAATGCAGTGTTGACAGAACCGGGCTAATATGGTCGTACTTCCTGGTTCTGGTAAGAACTCTAGCGGCTGCATTTTGAACTAGCTGTAGTTTGTTTATTAAGCGTGCAGGGCAACCACCCAGTAGAGCATTACAATAATCTAGCCTTGATGTCATGAACGCATGAACTAGTTGTTCCGCATTTGTCAATTAGAGCATATGACGTCATTTAGATATATTTTTAAGATGGAAAAATTTGGTTTTACAGACACTAGACAAGTGACTTTCAAATGAAAGATTGGTATCAAAGAGCACACCCAGGTTCCTAACTGACGACGAAGACTTAACAGAGCAGCCATCAACATGAGACTAGATAATGATCTGAGATGTCGTCGCTCTGCTGCAGAATTTCAACAGCATCAACATTGATTCCATGTGATAATATTAGATTAGAGTATGATTACGACAATGAGTAGGTCCTGACACGTGTTGTCTAACTCCAATAGAGTTAAGAATGTCTTTAAATGCCAATCCCATTGCATCTTTTCCATTATCTACATGTATATTAAAAACACCAACAATTAGGAATTTATCTGCAGTCAATACTAATTCTGATAGAAAGTCAGCAAATTCTTTGATAAAATATTTATGGTGCCCTGGTGGCCTGTATACAGTTGCCAGCAGAATTCTCAAACTTGATTTATCGTTTACATTATATATTTTTACATTAAGCACCAACACTTCAAAAGAAGTATATTTAAAACTAGATTTTTTAGTGGTTTTGAAAATATTACTATAAATTACAGCAACACCTCCCCCTTTGCCTTTCAGGCGAGGTTCATGTTTATAACAGTAATCGTAATATAATAGGTCAATATAAGCCTTCTTAATAAATAAATTATTATTGTGTTTCATTAGTGACAAATTTAGGGAGAGGAAAATATTCCAAAACTTACAAATGTTCCAAAATACAAAATACATGAACCTCAGGCGAGGTTCATGTTTATAACAGTAATCGTAATATAATAGGTCAATATAAGCCTTCTTAATAAATAAATTATTATTGTGTTTCATTAGTGACAAATTTAGGGAGAGGAAAATATTCCAAAACTTACAAATATTCCAAAATACAATATGATAATTATCTGCACAATTACTAGAAATGTGTACCTTGGATATTATACAATTTTTATGCATACAAAATTTTTAGAAAAAGACAAAAAAAAATTCAAGACGTTTCCAACTGGACTTTGAACCAATTCTGTAGAATGGCCTATATGGGTATTTTTTAATTATCTCATGTATGTGTATTAGCATATGTCAGTTCAGTGCCTTGTCTCACATGCTTTCATCTGTTATGCTGCAGTGTATGTCATGATCGAGCTCCGTTTCACCGCATGCCTCTCACGTTCGTGCTGTCAGCGATCTGGCATGGAGTTTACCCCGGATACTACTTTACATTCATCACTGCCATACCCATCACCTTAGCAGCTCGCACTGTGAGTCTCACACACACACACACACACACACACACACACACACACACACACACACACACACACACACACACACAGACACACACACACACACACACACACACACACACACACACACACAGACACACACACACACACACACACACACACACACACACACACACAAATAAATCCAGGTTTATTATGCTACTGTCACTTTAAGACCTGCCACTGCTGCTCGAAGCGTATCTGACAAGCATCCCATTTTATCGCAATTCTTTACGTTCATTTAAACTGTGCTTACAAGAATACTCGACAAAACATCAACAAATTCAATACTCAACATGTTGCCTCTCTGAAATCTTACCAGATAAATCATCAAAATAAAAGTAATTTTACAGAACAATTTGATTTGCCTTGTTGTCTTCTTACCATTGTATTTGGCCTGCAAGGGATTTTTTTTTTTTAGCTTTGTCAGTTGAAGTTTAGTAGTCATTTTTCATTTCTCCACACATTTATATAAATCTCTTTATTACTAATTGTTCTCAGCCACACCTGCCACTCACTCACTATTGCCTTATGTTTTGGTTTGATGTAATCAGGTGCGCAGAAACTTCCGGGAGTATTTCTTGTCTTCTCGCCAGCTAAAGATCTGCTATGATGTTGTGACCTGGGCTGCCACTCAGATGACCATCTGCTACACTGTAATGCCTTTCCTTCTGCTGGCCATCAAACCCACCATGCAGTATTACAGGTAAATTCTCAGTTAATCAATTTGGCATAAAATCTGGTCCACATTGCAGCTTGTTCTGGTCAAGAACTGCCCATGAAGAAGGGAAGGTGATATCTAGCCAACATTTTAAATTAGTTCTGTCAGTACCACTATCGTCACTGATGATTGACAATTAGCATAAAGTTTGGATTGGATTGGATATGGTTCTGTTCTCGGCAGCCTAGCATGGATAAGAGCAGGGAGGGCAGCAATAACCTCACTTAACACCACGGTAAACCGAACAGAACCAAAATAAAGGTATAGCAGATTTAATAAATGTTCAATAATTTAACATACAACATAATTCAAGAAAAAAATAGTCTGATTCGAAGAGGAATATCAGAAGGTCAAGTCCTCACTGGACGAGAGGAGGAGCTAGGGATGGAGGAGGGAAATTAGCTCCTGAGTAACACGATAAAGCTGCTGATAATACTGAATGGACCTTATATTGGGATGCTGTGATAGGTTTATATTCCTACAGGTATGCGTGGATCAGCTGAGAGTTAGCTGATGCAAACTTCACTGATGCGACCTGCCAGAACTAATGCTATGCTTGATTTGTTTTTTTTAATGCAAGTTTTGGGGGTGGGTAAAACTGAAATCGTACCACAATAAAGTCTTTTGAATAACTGTACAGTAGTCCCAATAAATGATTCTACAGATGACACAAGTAACTGTTTGTAGACTTTGTGTTCCACATTTCCATCGATGCAGAAGTAATAAGTACGGTTGCTTGGTTTCTGTTTTTGGATTGTCACCCTGGGAAGTCTCGCCTGCCACACAACAGCAGTACTTTAAACATCAATTGATTTAAATATCAGATATCTCCTCTGTTGCAATTACCTCAAAGTAAAATAGATTTGATTAATATTAATTATAAATATGTATTTATAGGCCCAGATTAAGAACACACAGGGCTATTGCAAACCCACGGGCCCCTTCATCTTAGTGCCACAACATTTTCTACAGCTGGACTGAATCTTTTTTTTTTTTTTTTTTATAAATGATAAATAAATTAAGATGCTTTGTTTAAATGAGCGAGTATATTAGCGTGTTTTACATTCCTGTTTTCTGTAGAACTGCTTTTTAGCTGAATTAAACTAATTTCAAATTTGATCTTTACACAGAGTTATTAAACCTAACTGAATAAACACGATTGAGCTGAACAAAGAGCTGCTTTACATCAGAATTGCTCAAAGGGAACTCTCTGCAGTTCCAGAAGGACAACAGAGAGATCCCAGGAGGGGATGAGTTGTGGCCTGGGAGGGTTTAGCCTCCTGGCGCCTCTCAGAAACCTGCTGATCAGGTCGTACTTTCCGAGGGACCTGTTCTCGCCCTCGCACCACTCAGCGAACAGACTCCACTTCAAATAATAAGCTGGCTTGAGTGTAAGGGTTAGGGTTAGTGTCTTCCGCCACCAGAGGAAGGCCACTTAAGTCCCGTCCAGAAGCCACACGTGGAGGTTCTAGAGGTCCGGATGCGGGTGTGATATAGTGCCCCGTGCCTCTAAAAGAAGGTTTCTCTTCAGGGGAATTGCGGGGCGCATCAGGTCTGAGAACCAGGTCCGGATGGGCCTGTAAGCAAACAGGTCTTCCTGGACTTCCCCAAATTGACCGACATGCCACGGGAGCTCACGCTGGCCTGGTTGTTGATGTATGCAACCGTCACAGAGTTATGCGTCTTGACCAATACAAGCTTGCCCTGGAGCACAGCGAGCAGCACATAAACTACTGTGTGTACAGGGATTGGTTATGATGGAGCGGAGAAACGTGATTGGTGGACCTGCTGATGCACCGCAATAAAAGGGCGTCGCTGTCCGAAGATGGCGAGCTCATTCTGTCGTTGGCCTTGTGTCGTCGAGAGATCCGGATTCCTCCTCCTGTCGAGAGATCCCAAACCTTTCAGACTGTGTCTTTAGCCTCGAATTAGGAATTAGGATATAATACGAATGGACAAATGATAAAGCTTGGGTTGCTGAATATTTGATCCCTTACTTCTAAAGCACTTATTGTTAATGATATGATTACAGATTATAACCTAGATTTTTTTTCTTTCTTTTTTCCTCATTTATATAGCGCTTTTAACAATGTAGATTGTTTCAAAGCAGCTTTACAGAGATAAACATATAATTTAAGGTAACAGAGATTGGTTTGGTTGTATAGTGGTTCTTGAAAAATGTTTTTTCCAGCTAAAGTTAGTTTTGATTGATTCACTTCCGTCTAAATGATCATTTGTTATTAAATTAGGGGCCGCTAAGACGACACCGTTCTGTGCCAGCCATTTTTCCTTCCGACCAAAATTTCGTTATTTCAAATGTAGCCGCGTTGCGCGTGGTAAGCACGCTCATAATCCGCCGGAGCCACCACAACATTGCCCAACATCAAATGGCAAACGTAATGCAAGCGGAACGAAACTGCTCGTTATTATGTGGTTGACGGACCGTTTATCAGTTTGGACCAAACCAGCGCGAGCCGATCTTGATCAAGCGACACTGTTACTACACAGCGCTAATAAGAGATCAAGTAAAGGAAGAATTTGAATTTGCCACAGAAGTAATAACATTGCTGCGAGATCTAGTGAGAAACATTCACATTTCTCCGTTATTAACGGATCAAACAGCACTGACGTGGAAACCAGGAAGAAACATTGTGCCATGAATTAACTATCCAGTTTCCACAGATTAGCAACATTCACCATGGATATACTGTAGTAACACTAACTGCAACCATGG
This sequence comes from Siphateles boraxobius, assembly GCF_051911475.1. NCBI lineage: Eukaryota > Metazoa > Chordata > Actinopteri > Cypriniformes > Leuciscidae > Siphateles > Siphateles boraxobius. Next base: position 389,457 of record NW_027508835.1, read on the forward strand.
AAGTTTGGCAGGAATAGTAGGCCTATAATGCCTTCAAGTAATATTACGTTGGTTTTATTTTGACATTATGAATACAATTGCTGCCCTCAAACTAATCTGAACTAAAATAAACCTTTATTTATAACTACTACAATATTGCATTTAATTTTTTCCAAGGAGCTGTTTTGTTTTATATGCTCCTAAGAAGAGTCAATTATAGCTCCAGAATTGCTCAAAGAAAAACAAATATCAATCATACTTTATAATGTTAGTTTTCATTTTAAAAAAGAATAAAAAAATTTAAATCAAGGAAATTACCAAAAACCTAAAACCTGGCAAACAGTAAATTCTAACAACATAGGGCTATTTAGATAAACAAATTTTTTTTTTAAACAGCAAATTTCTGTTTAATAAAGCGCTCAGATTTCGCTTTTCTTTTGCGCTTCAGTGTCGCCGTACCCTAGACACTGTCACCTTTTTTACTCTGAGGAGTTTGCAGGTCTGAAACAGTGCTGCTTAATATTTTTTATAACCTGTGTTACAAAGATGTGCTGTGTATGACAGAAAACTGGCTAAAACCAGACGATTACATTACTTTAAATGAGTGCACCCCCCAAGATTACTGTTATAAACATGAGCATCGTCTGAAAGGCAAAGGGGGAGGTGTTGCTATAATTTATTGTAATATCTTCAGAATTACTGAGAAGTCTAGTTTTAAATATAATTATTTTGAAGTGTTGGTGCTTAATGTAACACTATCTAGTTTAAATGATAAATCACATTTAAGATTTGTGCTGGCTACTGTATACAGGCCACCAGGGCACCATACAGACTTTATCAAAGAATCGAGTTGAGTACTGGCTGCAGATAAAGTCCTAATTGTTGGTGATTTTAATTTACATTTAGATAACTAAAAAGATGCACTGGGATTGGCACTTAACTCTATTGGAGTTAGACGACACGTCAGGACCTACTCATTGTCGTAATCATACTGTAGATCTAATATTATCTCATGGAATCAATGTTGATGCTGTTGAAATTCTGCAGCAGAGCGATGACATCTCAGTTCATTATCTAGTCTCGTGCAAACTTCATTTATCCAAGGCTGCAAAGTAGTGTTGTCACGATACTAGAATTTCTAACTTCGATACGATACCTTGAAAAATATCGATATTCGATACCATTTTCGATACCACAGAGAAAAAAACTGCCACAATATTAAGGGGGTCTTTTTTTTATTTAAAGCTAAATATTACAAGTCTAGAACATGACAATGAGGAATATTTTACATGAACAAAAATGTCCTGAGTTCTATCTGTTAATATTTTTTCATTGGACCAGAGCTAACATGATCCGTTGTGTTTTTATTACCTACTGTTATCAAAGATTAAAATATACTGTAACAAATGCATTGGTCATCGGTCATAAATGCTGGTTAATACATTAACTTAATTTGATGAACAGATTTAAACGCAAACGTGTGTGCATCACACGCGGAAACAATGCTCACTGGATCAGCATCTAGTCAAGTTACCTTTATTTATATATTGCTTTTAATAATACAGATTGTGTCGAAGCACTTAACTGTATCAAATTGGAGGATAGAGTGTCAGTAATGTATAATAATAAGGTTAAACATTCAATTTTCAGTTAAAGGCATTTCATTATTGAATTCAGAGATGCCATTGTCTAGCTCAGTTTAGTTTAATTAGTATATGTGTAATCAAATTGATGATAATCGCTAATGAAGGCAAATTGCAGAATTAAATAATAATTTTTGAATAAAGTTAAACAGACACAAGTTAATTTACATCTGACCACAGTTACAATATTTACTTGTCTACGATTCCTCAGTCAGATTATGTTAACTTTAAGAATTACAGTGAAAAAACGAAACACAGTGAAAAAACGAAACACAGACTCATATCAACAACAATACTAGGCCATCTTGGTTAATGTTTCAGAAAAGTTAAAATGAGAAGAGTTACAGTGTTTTAGGATGTTTTTAGCAGTGGTGCAGGTCTGTCCAAAAAACAAACACCCCTGATGCTGAGCATATGCTTGCTAAATGGTACCCCTGGAGCCAATTCCTTAAATGTTTTCATCTATAAAATTATTTTACAAAATGAGTGATGAGAGGGATATTGATAGTCAAACAATCTTTTGGGTGCCCGCAGCCCGCTCGCAGTGTGAAGCGCGTGTCCGCGCTATTCTCCGACATGCCCGCTCGCGGTGTGTAGCGCGTGTCCTGTCCACGCCATTCTCCGACTCCGACATGCCCGCTCGCGGTGTTCTTTATCAATCAACCAAAGCCGGTCGCGGGGACGCCGCACTCGCCATCTTTCCAATCACTTTTGCTATTTAACCAGAGCGAATGAGACGAGTGCGTCACGTGTGGTGTTTGTCAACGCGCCTTAGGAGACAAGTGAAAGTGACTGCTCGGCTAGTATTGGTGTATCGATACTTCGGGAAATTAGTATTGGTACCGTTCAGATATTTCAGTATCGATATTTATCGAAATATCGATATTTTTGACAACACTACTGCAAAGCCGACTCTGTGTTACAAATATGTTAAACCTATCACTTCTGCCACTAAAGATTGCTTTATAAATAATCTTCCTGATCAGTTTCATCATCTCAGCATCCCAGATAGCTTTGAAGAACTTGATATTGGGACAGAAACTTTTGACTGTCTCTTTTCCAGCACTTTAGACACAGCTCCTTTGCGCTTAAAGAAGATTAAAGAAAATAGTCCTACGCCGTGGTACTAGTGGTTCATGAACGGTTTGTTCATTTTGAACAAATCTTTAATATGACTCGGGACTACCGAGTTGTCTCAGAGAGTGATTCGTTCATTTTGTGTTGACCGCGCATGCGTGCAACATCGCATAAGGTACATGAAGTCACGACAGAAATTATTAGTTAATCTTTTGCGAGTCTCGAGTCTTCGGGTTCGGGACGGGTCCGAGTCTTTTGTTCTTCCTGTCAGTCCCATAGAGACTATGCTGTTAGTACCGGAAAGAGAAATGATTAGTTCGTCTGGTTCGGGTTCGGCCGGGTCCGAGTCTTTCATTCTTCCTGTCAGTCCAATAGAGACTATGCTCTCAGTACCAAAAAGAGAAATGATTAGTTCATCTCTTCGGTTTCGAGTCGTTTGAAACAGTAGATTCTCCGCCCAGCCCTCCTCCAGGGGAAGGAGTGGTGAAATCACCCCCTTCTGGGTCAGAGCTGGTCTCTCCATCTCTGGGTCGCCCGTCTCAGGGCTGCTTCGGCGTTTGTTTGGAGGGTTTAGTGGCAGCCTAGTACTGGCTGTATCGGCTTGCTGTGGCAGGGCCAGAACAGGTGTAGACGCCGCACAGAGACGACCTCGGTGACCAGCAGACTGGGGGCTGGCCCTCAATATTAATTCAATTAAATTAAATTCAAATTTATTTGTATAGCACTTTTCACAATACATATTGTTTCAAAGCAGCTTTACAGAAAGTGCGTTTCAGAAATGTACATAGAAAAAATACAGTTAATTAATCATGTAATAATTTAGGGCATAACATATCGCCGGCGTTGAGTCGTCTCTTCATAGGCGTCGACTCATCTCTTCACAGGCGTTAGTCATCTCATCGCAGGTGTTGGGGGATCTGAAGTCTCCGTGAGAGGCTGGATACAAACTGGAGCTGACGAACACTATTTACCTACAACAGCAGATAACAGCAGAAAAGCAGATGGGAGATAATTAGCATAGCTGCTGTTCATAATATTAATGCATTCGATCTGATTCAACAGTGGTATAAAAGCTAAGCATTATGTGAATGCTTGGCTAAAGAGATGCGTCTTTAATCTAGTTTTAAACTGGGACAGCGAGACTGAGTCTCGAACAATATCAGGAAGGCTGTTCCAGAGTTTAGGAGCTAAATGTGAGAACGCCCTCCCTCCTTTAATGGACTTTGAAATCTTAGGAATGACCAGAAGCCTCGAATTTAGTGATCTTAAAGAACGCGATGGATTGTAGGGCGATAGAAGGTCTATTAAATACACAGGAGCCAAACCATTCAGGGCTTTATAGGTCAGTAGTAATACTTTGTAATTGATACGGAACTTAATAGGTAACCAGTGTAGAGATGATAAAATTGGTGTTATATGATCATATTTTCTTGACCTAGTAAGAACTCTAGCAGCTGCATTTTGCACTAACTGTAGCTTGTTTATTGAGGATGCAGGACAGCCAGCTAATAAAGCATTACAGTAATCTAGTCTCGAGTTCATGAATGCATGAACTAACTTTTCTGCATCAGAAACAGATAGTTACGTAGCTTAGCAATGTTTCTAAGGTGGAAAAAGGCTGTTCTTGTAACATATGAAATATGATTTTCGAAAGACAAGTTGTCGGTCTAGTATAACACCCAGGTCTTTTACTGAACTGGATAAAGTAACAGGACATCCTTCTAAATTAAAGTTGTATTGTACAAGGTTTCGTGGGTAGTTGTTTGGACCAATAAGTAATACCTCCGTTTTATCTGAATTTAATAGCAGGAAATTACATGTCATCTAGCATTTTATATCTTTGAGACATTCTGTCAATTTAGATGAGTTAGTGATTTCATCTGGTCGTGATGAAATATATAACTGAGTGTCATCAGCATAACATTGGAAATTAATTCCATGTTTTCTTATAATATTACCAGGTGGCAGCATATATATTGAGAATAGCAGAGGGCCTAACACCGATCCTTGCGGTACTCCATAGTCTACTGACGTTATCTTCGATTTTACCCCATTTAAACAGACAAAATGGTAACGGTCTGATAAGTACAATCTAAACCAGCTTAATGCCTGTCCCTGAACACCAGTGTAGTTTTGTAGTCGATCCAAGAGTATTTTATGATCGATAGTGTCGAACGCAGCGCTAAGATCGAGTAGAAATAGTATTGAGATTAGAGCCCGACCGATATATCGGCGGGCCGATATTATCAGCCGATTTTAGGCATTTTCCTAACTATCGGTATCGGCATTTATAATGGCCGATAAATGAATATTTAAAAAAATGCGGTGTGGTGATTCATGTAAGGGTGCGCTGCCAATAAAGCACCTAAAAGCTGTCACAAGAACTGGCAAAAGTAATGATTATGAATACAACAAATATAGCAAGGAGACATTTTAATTGTTTATTAATAAACTAGTGTTTTCAGTCAGTGTCAGCCAAAGATGAAGTTGACGATGCTGACTCGCGATCTTCAGTGAACGCGCGAAAGAGAGAAATGCACATTTCATACGATTACATGAGTCTGTCTGTCTTTCGTTTTGAATTGTTCTGTTTAAAAGTAGACATTTCAATATAGATATATTTCAATTCTCAGGTCTATACGCTGAGTTTCGGTTCATGAGACGAGCTCCAGTTCACCCGCAGGCGCCTCCGTGTCGAGATTATCTATCGTCTGCTAAATGTACTTCTTATAAATTAAATGCAAGGCAAATGGTTGATGAAACATTGATTAAAATTAAGATACAATTAATACAAAACGAAATTCACTTTGAAACGAAAGGTTTTGTGCTTTCTGTTTGATGTCTATGTGAAAGTTTCAAAGCATATTTTAGTGCCGCTTTCAGAGCGCTCACGTCCGTAGTGCTGAACTGTCGCGTCTGTAACATTGTTTTTTCCTCATAAATGCGAACACGAAAAATAAAATAAAATAAAATGAATATTTTATGTAGCCTGTGGAGACTGAGAGCCAACCCTTCTTCATCCGGTGGGTAGTAGCCTACTTGTGATTTGCGCAGTGTAATTCACAGAATTGATTTCTCTGCTACAAGCCTCTGTCACGTATTGTGTGAGCTTGTGACTATTGCAAGCGCGCAGCTGAGAAGTCCTGATTATATTGTCTGCTATATTTAGGCCTACTTCTTATTTATTAAGGCAATTGGTTGATGAAACATTGATTAAAATGCGTGGCGCGAGCGATCTCCGACAGTAAACTGATTCTGCTTTGTCTCGGGTAAACAGCTGTTGCGACGCGAGCAGTAACGGCCATGTAGACACCGTGTTAAAGCTCATTCTGCCTGATAACGCTACGTTACAACATCAAGCAATATTCCAAAAATTTATATAATTATAACACTTTATATAGGGCCATTTTGCATTAAGAGTAGCCTAGTTTCACGTTTAGTACATTTTGCTTACTAATTATTTAAAATAGTATAAAAGTACTGTACATGTAATTAAAAACGTTTTCATTATGATATTATTAATTTTACTTTAGTAATAAGATCTGAGTTCTTCCTCCACTGGTAGGGTTAGAGGAATTAAGAGTAAAAATAGAAGATAATAAGGTTTTGTCAGTGACACTTTTTATATATATATTGATACAAGTTATGACTAAATTAAAAGACAAAGTCGTTAGTGAAGATTATGCAACAGTATTTAGAATATAATAGAATAGAATATAATATAACATGCAATGCAAACTAGTTTGGTTACAGCTCAGCTGTATAATTCTCATTCTATCATTCCCCCTGCCTCCATTACATATCTGTGTCACACAAGTGTTTGATTACCACAAAACTTGTTTATAAAATATATTTATTCTGTTTATAGCTCATGTGTAAAGTACCCATCAAAAGTTTGTACACACCAATAGGAAAGTGTCCAAACTTTTGACTGGTATACTGTACTATAATACACAAATAATATTGCTACTGTATTATAATATACACATAAATAATATCGGCCGATATATCGGTATCAGCTTTTTTTACTCCCTAATATCGGTATCGGCATCGGCCCCCAAAAATCCATATCGGTCGTGCTCTAATTGAGATACAGCCTTGGTCAGAAGCTAAAAGTAAATCATTTGCAATTTTAACTAGCGCAGTTTCTGTGCTATGATGCGGTCTGAATCCCGACTGAAATTTTTCATATATCTCATTTTATTGCAAGAAAGAGCACAATTGAGCGGACACAACTTTTTCTAGTATTTTAGACATAAATGGAAGATTTTGGGGGCAGTGGTATTGTGCCAGGGCACGATGGGTTAGATGGCCTCTGTCTGGTTCTGGACTGCCGAGAACTGTTGGGTTAATTCCTCGACAGTGTTGCAGAAGAGGCCGGCTTGCGAGAAATCGCACTTTGAAGAAAGCGCTATCGCCCGGGTGCTTGACTAAACATGACATGCAGCAGGAGTTGGTCTGGTCCGTCAGAAGAGCTCCCACTGTAACCCTCAGGTCTCCCTGAGTGCCAACCATTGCAGCCCTGTGCAGAGGAACCGGCTGGGTAGCAATAGAGTAGGCCCACCGTTCACGAGGAAGGAGAGTCGCGATGTCGCCAAGGTCATATTCTCACAATGAGGACATGAACCAGCATGCTGTGGCCCAGCCATGTATTACAGCAATTGACAGTAATAATAAGTAATAATAACAACATATTAAGTGTATATGATTATGTTTATTAAAATCATAAATAGCCTTATTTGGACATTACTTGTCACTCTCCCTAAAGCCCTTACCTACACTGTCCCCTAAGCCTACCTGATCAACACTTAATTCCCACTATTAAACACCCGTTAGGCACTTTATTTCTTTATTACTTGTCAAATATTTTATTTTAAATAAAATTCTCTTCGAGCTGAAATGTCATGGGAAAAGAGAGAATGAGTTATATTCTATATTCTAATATTCAAACTCGCAAACTAACGGCACCCGTCTTACTCTTAACACCACTGATCCTGTTAACAGACAGGTTTTCTTGTAGTTTTCTTTGCCTCAATCAGCCAATGGTGGGCGGATATAGCGTAAATAGCCTCTGCCAACAAGGTGGGGGATTTGCACTGGTATAAATTAAGTTTATCAGTACATTTGAAGGTATTTTCTTTTCTATTTTTGTGAAAAATGTGTTTCTGCACATTTCTCCAGAGAGAAATATCCTTCAAGTGCAAAAATATCTAAATTCATGTTTATTTTAGGGCATAATGTGACTATCTTTTATTCTCTTTTTATGTTGTTGGATGATATCACTTTCTGGATGTTGTTTGTGCTGGTAATGATTATCTCATGGTTTCTTCTCTGTCCTTCAGATCGATGTACTTTCATGTGCACGTCATCAGTATTCTGGCTGTGATCCTCTTACCCAGCAAACCCAGGGGCTTCAAGCCTGAAAGACTTGACCAGCATTCGAACAATAATGTGAAGGAGGACTGAACCCTTCTTGTGTGTGTGTGTGTGTGTGTGTGTGTGTGTGTGTGTGTGTGTGTGTGTGTGTGTGTGTGTGTGTGTGTGTGTGTGTGTGTGTGTGTGTGTGTGTGTGTGTGTGTGTGTGTGTGTGTGTGTGTGTGTGTGTGTGTGTGTGTGTGTGTGTGTGGACTGAGAGACCAGAGGCACTGACAGACAAAGGCTACTTTGTGTGAACAAAATTAAAAAAGAGCTGGTCTGGGTATTCACTTGCTCACAGGCCAGCGCTGAGCCGTACACAAACACACACATATACCACACCAGAGACGCACTCTATTCAAACTAAAAACACCCACAGAACCAGCTGGAGAACGAATAAGGGAACACACAGTTTGAGTAGTGCTGTACTCACTATGAGGGAAATATGTGACACTTTTACTAAGTAAATAAATGCTGCCCATTTTAATAGACTTTTAAAATAGTTTAACACAATATTTCCTAATTTATTTTGGATATATTGCATGATCACTTTATACTGATGCCGAGAGAGAATTGTTTGATTTGTTTTTCTTTTTTATAAAGATAAAGTGAATTGATATTTTATACTAATGTGTAAATAATAATGTCTTTAATAATATATTAGTTTTGTGGTGTTAAGATGTCCATTTTCAGTAAAATTACAGTGTAGTAAATATATAATGGCTATGAATAATAAATACTGCTGCATATATTAACTGAAGAATAGTCAAATTAGAATGACTGTTGTGGAAGGTGATGCCTAAATAAAGAGGTTTGTGAATGAATTAATGAGCATTGAATTTGTACACTGCCTAGATTTACTAAACATGATTTAACAAACAACTAGGATATCATTTGACTCTAAGCAAGGTCACGCTCTTTCAGTTTTTCACTGCACAACATCAGAAGGATCAGCACAACTTCTCATCCAGGACCTGGTCATTTCTAAGCTGGACTTTCATCATGTGTAATCAAATGGTCTTCAATGAGCTCAAGAGGAATCCCTAACAATGGCTCTGTGAGCACCGTGTCCTGCTGACTCTTATTGATTAAAAAAAGTCTTCTATGTAAAGCAATTAGCTCAAAAGAGAAATACAGTATGTGTAAATAATAAACATTAGTCCCCAACAAAGCAAGCCAAAAGACAATGGTAACAAAGGCGAAAAAGGCGACAGTGAAGGAACCAAAACTCCATCATTTACAGAATGGAGAAAAAAACCTTGGGAGAACCCAGACTCAGTCTCAGTCCTCCTCTGGCCAACGATCGAACAGTGTATGATTATGATTTAGGCAGCATTATAGGTCAGAAATCAGACTGGATCAGAACTTTCTCAATATTTATCCAGTTCATCTGGTTGGGTTCGGAGTCATCACGCCGGTATGGAGAGTTTGTTGAGGTTTCCAGGCGAAGGTCCTTCATCAGATCTGGATATGGCCTGGATCCGGCGGTTTGCGGTAAACCTCGGGATAAACAGAGAGACTAATATTAGTGTAGACTCAATCCTTCTTATGATGTACAAAGTACGTCAGGATTTATGGAAAGTGTTCCTGGTTCCGACTGATCTAAACTATGCAGCCTAACATTGAATTATAGAAGATTTAGCAATAGATGTAAAGGACTATAATGCGTTAAGAGCTCTCTCAAGTACTGGGGAGCCAAACCATTTAGTGCTTTATAAGTAATCAGCTGGTTCTGGTAAGAACTCTAGCAGCTGCATTTTGGACCATTAAGTGTGCAGGGCAACCACCCAGTAGAGCATTACAATAATCTAGCCTTGATGTCATGAACATATTAACTAATTGTTCTGCATTTTTAATTAAGAGCATATGACGTAATTTAGAAATATTTTTAAGATGAAAAAATATTTTACAGATATTAGACATGTGAGTTTCAAATGAAAGCTTGGTATCAAAGAGCACACACACACACACACACACACACGATCCTAACCGACGACGAGGACTTGACAGAGCAGCCATCAAGTGTTAGACAGTATTTTATGTTATTACGTGAGGAAGTTTTTTGTCCAATAATTAGAATCTAACTCTAACCCTCTGTTTTTTTAGAATTTAGTAGTAGGAAATTACTAGTCATCCAGTTTTTTATATCAGCTATGCATAATGTTAATTTTGTGGATTGGTAAATTTTGTCAGGGAGTGAAGAAATATAGAGATGAGTATCATCAGCATAACAGTGAAAAGTAATGCCATGCTTCCTAATGATATCTCCTAAAGGTAGCATGTACATAGTGAATAGCAACGGTCCTAGTACTGAGCCTTGTGGTACGCCATACTGAACTTGTGATCGATAAGACATCTCTTCATTTACTGCTACAAAATAGCTTAATTTTGACCTGAAAATAAGATTTTTGGGGAATTTGGTGAGACGTTATAGATTTGTGTTTACTGTTTTGAGAATACGAGGCATAGTTTCAAGAAATGTGTTTAAGCAATCAAGAAAAACTGTAACACTTCTGTTCAGTGCAGATTAAGAGTCTTATTCTTGATTTGATTTGAGTCTGTGTCCCGATACGTTTCTTTCAGCGGTGTGGTGGTAAAAGTTGTCAGATTCTTCCGGAGGTAAACAAAGTAAGACGAGCTTCAGCCATGTTGTGCCAGCTACAGACTGTGTGGTTTTGGCAATCCTATAAGATCATTTCAGATCACACTGTACAACATGGATCTCATAAACTTGGGTACGACTTGTGTAGACTGTATGATGATGACACCTATGGGATTGTAGGCTACGAAGCAAATTAGTATAGAAGAATAAAACATCATCAGCATGTGCTAGTGGTGAACAAATAGAGCGAGATGAATCGCACTATGGCAATTGTGGTGTTTGTGCTGGAAAAAAAGAGGAGAATATGGACGATTATGGACCACCAGGATTGGCCATCTTTCGAAATCATTAAGGATTAAGGATTTTATTGTCATTCCAGAACATGGTACATGAGCTGGAACGATATTAGGTACTGAGTTCCAGTTAAAACCACTCACAAATAAATATCTAAACTACTCATCATTAATAAATACAAGAAAATACAAATAACAAACCATACACACCCATATATACACAATAAATACCCTGAAAAATTAGCAGCGTTGTAATAAAATGCAAATATACAGTGTGCGACATACAGTGTGTAGGGGCATCACACAGCGTGTAGCGGCATCTTACAGTGTGTAGCGGCATCATAGTCAAGTCAAGTCATCCTCATTTATATAGCGCTTTTAACAATGTAGATTGTTTCAAAGCAGCTTTACAGTGATAAACATATAATTTAAGGTAACAGAGATTAGTTTAGTTTTATAATGGTTCTTGAAAAATGTTTTTTCCAGCTAAAGTTAGTTCCCTTTCAAGGGAACTCGAGCTGCGTTGAGACGCGGTGGGAACGCTCTGCGTCGTGAAGCACGTGTATAATCAGTCCAATGGAAGAGCTAGACGTCATAGGCGGGTGACGTCATAGACCAGGAAGCTATAAAGCACACCTGAAAACAGACCGCGACAGCATCTGTGCCTTCAGCAAGCGATCTGTGTATTCTGTCCTTGTCATATTTATTGTTGTCTGTCAAGTTGCAATATATATATATATATATATATATATATATATATATATATATATATATATATATATATATATATATATATATATTATGGCAAAAGAGAGCAAGCAGCTTCGTGTTGTGCCCTGCCCACGTTATATCACGGGTGGGGACACACACATAGGCTTTTTGTTACTATTTGGGAGTGGAGCATGTCACAGTCAGTTCTCGAGTGGGCTGACTGTGAGCATTGCGAGAAGCTGTCCGTGAGGACGTTCCGCTCCCGCCGGGCGTTCTTCGAGGAGGACGGTTCGGTTCGCGCTCCCCACGTGGGTCCCGCAGTTGCCGATGCATGGCGGCGACTCGCATTTTGGGGTTCGCAAACGGATCTGACAGCGGGGGTTGGGACGGGCCCCGCCCTATCTCAGCTTTCACCTGCCAGATCCAGTGCTGGCGATTCCAGTTCCGAGGAATTGGTATCGTCATTGTTTTGTTTAAAAAAAGAGAACAAAACAAATAAAGATATTAAGAAAAAGACAGATGTTTGAGTTTTCAATAAATGAATAAATAAGTCAGCTCATAACTCTGTTGAATAAAGAGGAGCTTTAAAAGGAGGTTTATCTAGTGCTGTTGCTAGTTAAATATTTTCTGGCTAGCTGAACATTATGAGAGTGAAAAAGAGAGTTTATAAGATGAAATATATCTAAAAACAGAAAAACTCTGTATCTCAGCCTCTTCGTCGGGGACTACCGTATTTTCCCTATCTCCACACCACACTGAGGTGTCGAGATCGTGGAATAAGCCGGTTTCTATTTTATGTGTTTAATGCCCAAACTTCTAACTATAGTAATGCTATGGGTATTAAGTATTATGGTATGACAGTTCCTCGGGTTAAAGAGACGCTTGCTTGCTAGCTTTCTCTCTCCCGAGTCGGCGTCATCATTTTTAACCCCGACGTTGCCCATCAGCCATCTTAAATAAATAAAGAAAAATGTTATTAGGCAGCGCTGGTGGGTGAATCACAAAGACATGGATGAATGTGAGGTTGTCAGCACTGACGCTATTCGAGAATTGCGTCGTGCAAAAACAGATAAACTATACTGGGGAGGGACGGTTTCGAGAAATCGTTTCTCCTCTGCGTCCTCTGGGTGGCGACTCTCTGAGGAGGGTCGCAGCACGGCCAGTTCGGTTTTTTTCCTGCTGGTGGCCACGGAGTGATATATTTATATATATATATATATATATATATATATATATATATATATATATATATATATATACGTTTTTTCTGATTTAAAAATAAAGAAAAATAAGATAAAATTATGTCTGTTCTTCTGGACGCTCCGCTTTCAAAAAACTAAGAAATAAACAATTCAGCGGCATTCCAGAGGTTTCTTCCTCACCAATCTAACGTTCCTGAGACTGCTGGGCGGAGCAGTCTCGGTCTACTAAGCTCCTCGCAGCACACAGTGCAAAACGAGAATCGCCATTTGGGTCCTCCACAATCGAGGGGGCATTGGGTGGCGGTAGCAGTCTAGCCAGTTAGAGATATGCAAGATCTGAGGACTATTTTATCTCTAAAAAAGCTTGGACAAATAGGAAGCCCTGACGCCGAGGCTATCAGGCTTCTAAAGGGTGGTCCCCTCCGGGGTAGGGATGGTTTTGAGAAATCGTTTCTCCTCGGCGCCCTCTGGGGTGCGACTCTCTGAGGAGGGTCGCAGTGCTGGCAGTTCGGTTGTTCCCTGCCGGTTCGCCGTTCAGGGCACTGAGGTGTCAGCGTCCCCATACGATCCTCAGAGGAGGGTCGTAGGAACTAAGTTATTTAGAGGTAGGCAAGATCTGAGGACTGTCGTCATCTCTAATAAAGCTTAGACAGGAAGTCCTGTCGTAAAAACGAGGCTATCAGGCTTCTGAGGGCTCCTCCGGGGCAGGGACGCTTTTGAGAAATCGTTTCTCCTCGGCGCCCTCTGCGGTGCGACTCTCTGAGGAGAGTCGCAGCGCTGCCAGTTCGGTTGTTCCCTGCCGGTTCGCCGTTCAGGGCACAGAGGTGTCAGCGTCCCCATACGATCCTCCGAGGAGGGTCGTAGAACGGTCAGTTCGGTTGTTCCCTGCCGGTTCGCCGCTTCAGGGCAACGTACTGACTGTTCAACCAAATCCAGAGGCCAGTCTTGAGAGACTGGTTCCCCTAGTAGAATTTCTGGCAGCGTGGAAACTACTGCCACATATTTCTCGGTGGGTCCTGCACACTATAGAAAAGGGTTCAGAATTCGGTTCTTGTCCGCCCAGATTTCTAGGGGTCCTCCCCACTGTGGTGGACCCCGAGCAGGCTTTGGTTATGGAGCAGGAAGTACTGACACTTCTGCAAAAGGAGCTGTAGAAGGGGTTCCTCCTCCCGGCAGACAGTCAGGGTTTTACTGCCATTACTTCATTGTTCCAAAAGAGGATGAGGGGTCTCTAGACCTGCGTCAATTAAACAGCAGGTTTCAGAATCTTAACCCTCTGAGGTCGGCGCGATAGTCTCGCTTTTTTTCTTATCAGTGCAAAAGAAACTCAAAATACTCTGTTGATTTTGATCTTACATATTAAGTGTTGTATATCATTAGATCCTGATAAGTGTCTATTTTTTTTTGTGGATACTCACAATAAAAATAAAGTGTTGTGCTTGTCGCCAAATAAAGAAAAACAAACATGATGCGCCTTCTGCCTTCTCTCTGTCATTGAAGAAACGCGTCCGAAAATTAACTGTAATTCCGCGAATACTTGTCATACAGGCACGAGTGTTTTTCCATAACGAAGCTTGAACTCTCTTCTTTTAAATGAATTAATTTATATAAAAAAACAAATATTCTCAGTTTATGTAATCTGTATGAAAAGAGAGAGGTGTCAGTCTTTTTCTTTCCAGCTCATTATACCTCATTACGCGTTAATGTGCCACGCCCACGGAGAGCGCGCGGTATTCAAACGCAAATGATCTAAGGCAAGACATTCAAACATGCCAACGCCCACCAGCTGGATTATAAAACACATCATGTTTATTAAGTATCTTACTAGAGCTGTGTACACAGTGTATCCCTACGCTGTGAGGAATAATACTATCTAATAACCCTGGAAAATGTACCAGAAGTGCTGGTAATTTCATTTTGCGGAGCAACGGATCCAGCTGATGTAGTAAGTCATTTATTCTTAAGTGCTTTGTTCTAATCGCGATATTGAATAGTGTCTGACTGTAAACGGCAAAAAGACTGTTTAAATATGAATTGTGTGTCTGTGTGTAGGCTAAATGATGAATGAACGGCACAGGCGCGTGAGCGCTTTGTCTACTACAGTTATACAGCGCGGGTCTGTGCCGTTCATTCACTCTCGCACCTACATTAGTAAACGTTATATTTACATGAACACATCCGAACTATATTGCTATAGCCTACTAAGATGAGTAAAAATAGACTGAAATATGTTGAAATAAAATGTCTGTATAAGCAACAAACTGCAAATTCACATGTATATGCTAATATACCATACACAATATATTACAAATATTGTAACAAAGACCAAATATGAATGTTTAGACAAGATTTTGTGATTAGTTTTGGATAAATTATAAAGTTTTGACTGTAAAAAAAGATTACTGTCACATTAACTAGGTACGGTTTTGTTCACCAATTTCTGCTTGTTAAATATACTATATTATGTTGTGTCAAAAATAAAGTAGGTATATTGAATTATTAACTAAGATGTTATTATAGTGTTTGTTCCAATATTCAAACTAATGAATCCTTACCTTTTTTAATACGTATGATAAAATGTATACTTTTTACAAAGAAATACACTTGAAATATTGTTAAAATTGTAATTGGTGTTGTAATTGTAACCTATTTGTAATTGGTTACAATTTCTAATTGTAAAATATGTATATATAGATAATTTCTTTTGTCCTTGCATTCTTTGGGACCCAGTGACACAGCTGTGTGAAAGGGCTAATTAATATGCAGCTCATTATGTATGTGGCACATTATCCGGCCTTTGTCTTCTAAGGTGTGAACACGCCTCCATGCATACTGCCTTTCCAAACAAAAGGTGTCTTATAAAATTTAAATCAATGTATCTTTTTGTGTAAATGATTAGGCAGGATGATTTTAAGATCATTTTGAAGCAAAAATTCTAGGCAACCACACCCATTAGTCAAAGGTCTTGTGGACACATATTTAGTATGTGTTTTGTGGCCTTATTTCAGACACTTTGTGTCTGAGTGTCACATGAGACCCCTGCAGTGGTGGCTCAGGACCAAGGGGTTTTCTCCGAGGGGAAATCCGTTTTCGCATGATCAAGGTCACGCGGATATGCCTTCGTGCCTCGGTCATGTGGAAGAACCTTGGTTCCTCTCCCAGGCCCAGTGTTGGGGGCTTCTTGTCGACGCATAATGCTATCGACGGATGCCTCCCTCACAAGTCGGGGGCAATCATGAGTGGTTGGTCGGCGAAGGGTCCGGACAGCACACTGATGGTCTCGTATATCAGAGCAGATATCCTGTTGAGGCAGGGGCTGTGGCCCGGGGAATGGAGACTTCACCCCGAGGTGGTGGAGCTTCTTACGGAGAACTTCGGTCAAACTACAAGTCGACCTTTCGCATCGCTTGTACAATGCATTGCCCTTGCGGTTCTCCCTCACGCATCCAGCTCCGCTTGGACTGGATGTGATGTAATAGGTGTGGTTGCCGCTACACCTATACTCTTTTCCCGATATCTTTGCTCCTGGGAGCTCTGGAGTTGTGGATACTGTGGGCTCAGCCTCTGAAGGGGCCCAGCTCATAGATTCAGGTCTCTTGACCGAGGTCGTGGAGACCATACTCCAGTCTATAGCTTCCTCCACGAGAAAAATAAATATGCTGTTCTCTGCCTGGTGCAGAGAACGCCTTCTGAATCTTGTTTCTGCCCCGTGGGTACAGTACTTGATTTCTGTATGAATATTTCTTTGCTGGGTTATCTCTGAGGAGAGATCCTTAATTTCGTCTTCTCCGTGGTACATGAGGCTGAGGCCTACACGTACTTGGATTTGCACCTGCTATGGTGATAGTATTTCTTCACCCCAGGTCGGGTTGTATTTCTAGGTCGCTACTTAATGTGCGGGTCACTTGTGCAGCAGGCCTTCTGTCCTCCAACTTTAATACCCCAGATCAGGAAAAACGTAATCTGTTACACCCTGTCCGGGCTTTGGATGCGTATGTCCACAGAGCTGCTCAGTGGCGTATATCAGAACAATTATTTGTCTGCTTCGGGTCACCTAAGATAGGTTGCCCGGCATCTAAACAGATGATGAGCAAGTGGGTAGTTGAGGCTATCTCACTTGCTTATGAAGCGGCCGGACAGCCTTCACCTATGGCTGTTCAGGCCCATTCTACAGGAGTATTGCTGCCTCTAGGCTTTAATTTTGGGTGTTCCCCTTCAGGACATTTGTAATGCGGCAGGCTGGTCCTCACCACATACATTGTCAGATTTTATGACTTACACCTCTCCACTCCTGGGGCTAGGTTGCTTGCGTCTTAGTGTGCGCAAGTACTTCACACAGAACGGGCATTTGTCTTTATGGCGTAGTGGGTATGGGGTTCCCAACGCGTCTCAACGCAGCTCGAGTTCCCTTGAAAGGGAACGTCTCAGGTTACGTATGTAATCCTGGTTCCCTGAGAGGGAACGAGATGCTGCGTTTTCCTGCCATACTTCCTGCATGCCCTGATCGACTTGCTTCAGGCTTTTTCAGAAGCTGTCGCGGTCTGTTTTCAGGTGTGCTTTATAGCTTCCTATGACGTCTAGCTCTTCCATTGGACTGATTATACACGTGCTTCATGACGCAATCACGCAGAGCGTTCCCACCGCGTCTCAACGCAACGTCTCGTTCCCTCTCAGGGAACCAGGGTTACATGTGTAACCTGAGACGTTTTGATTGATTCACTTCCGCCTAAATGATCATTTGTTATTAAATTAGGGGCCGCTAAGACGACACCGTTCTCTCTAAACAGACTTTAAACGTGAACCTGTGATAGACGCTGATGGCGTTCACATGCGCATTAAGAATTGATTCTATAGTTATGTGCGTTTGAATATATGTGCGCAGGTTTGTAATTCCTTACAAACCATGCCTAAACAAACTACGTGTCTTGTCTATAAATTTTGATGCAGAATTTTATTTTATCTTATCACTTCGGGTAGGTACGCGAACCGAAAAATTCCACAACGCTTTATCTGTAGAGTGGTATAGGGATCCTCCATAGGGAGAGGCTAGTTGGCACTTCAGCACTGCATTGTCATCGGGTCCAGGCGAAAGTCCTTCGTTAGATCTGGAAACGGCCTGGATCCGGCAGGCTGCGGGAAAACCTCGGGATAAACAAAGACACTAAAATTAGCGTAGATGCCATTCTTCTTATGATGTAACGAGTACATCAGGATTTAAGGGAAGTGTTCCCAGTTCCGGCTGACCTAATCTAAGCAGCCTAAAATTGAATTATGGAAGTCTATAGAGTGTTATGTGAATGCTAGGTCAAAGAGGTGTGTTTTTAGTCTAGCTTTGAACTGACAGACTGTGTCTGCTTCCCGGACAATGTTAGGAAGATTGTTCCAAAGTTTTGGTGCTAAATAGGAAAAGGATCTACCGCCAGCAGTCGATTTAGATATTCTAGGTATTATCAACTGGCCAGAACTTTGAGATCGCAATAGACGTAAAGGACTATAATGTGTTAAGAGCTTGCTCAAGTACTGGGGAGCTAAACCATTTAGTGCTTTGTAAGTAATCAGCAATATTTGAAAATTTATACGATGTTTAATAGGGAGCCAATGCAGTGTTGACAGAACCGGGCTAATATGGGGTGGGGTGGTGATGGCGCAGTGGATAAGACACATGCCTTTGGTGTGAGAGACCCGGGTTCGAATCCACTGTGAGACACCAATGTGTCTCTGAGCAAGACACTTAACCCCTAGTTGCTCCAGAGGCGTGCGACCTCTGAAATATAGCAATTGTAAGTCGCTTTGGATAAAAGCGTCAGCTAAATGAATAAATGTAAATGTAAATATGGTCGTACTTCCTGGTTCTGGAAAGAACTCTAGCGGCTGCGTTTTGAACTAGCTGTAGTTTGTTTATTAAGCGTGCAGGGCAACCACCCAGTAGAGCATTACAATAATCTAGCCTTGATGTCATGAACGCATGAACTAGTTGTCCCGCATTTGTCAATTAGAGCATATGACGTAATTTAGATATATTTTTAAGAATATATGCAGAGTATATGCGGGAAATACAACGACTTTTTGAGTCGTTGTATTCCGTTGTCGGAGTATATGCGCATATACTCTTAAAATACAATTTTAAGAGTATATGTGGGAAAATGCGCTTTTACAGACACTAGACACGTGACTTTCAAATGAAAGATTGGTATCAAAGAGCACACCCAGGTTCCTAACTGACGACGAAGACTTAACAGAGCAGCCATCAAGTGTTAAACAGTATTCTAGGTTATTACGTGTGGAAGTTTTTTGTCCAATAATTAGAATCTCTGTTTTTTCAGAATTTAGTAGTAGGAAATTACTAGTCATCCAATTTTTTATATCAACTATGCATTCCGATAATTTTGTGAATTGGTGAGTTTCGTTAGGTTTGGAAGAAATATAGAGCTGAGTATCATCAGCATAACAGTGAAAGCTAATTCCATGTTTCCTTATGATATCTCCTAAAGGTAGCATGTACAAAGTGAACAGCAGCGGTCCTAGTACTGAGCCTTGTGGTACGCCATACTGAACTTGTGATCGATAAGACATCTCTTCATTTGCTGCTACAAACTGATAGCGGTCAGATAAATATGATTTAAACCATGCTAATGCAATTCCACTAATGCCAACATCGTTTTCTAGTCTATTTAAGAGAATGTTGTGGTCAATGGTGTCAAATGCAGCACTAAGATCAAGTAACACTAATAGAGAGATACAACCACGATCGGATGATAAGAGCAAATCATTTGTGACTCTAATGAGAGCAGTCTCAGTGCTATGGTGCGGTCTAAATCCTGACTGGAAATCCTCGCAGATACCATTTCTTTCAAGAAAGGAACACAGTTGTGAGGATACTGCTTTTTCTAATATCTTTGATAGAAAAGGTAGATTTGAGATCGGCCTGTAATTGACTAATTCTGTAGGATCAAGTTGCGTTTTTTTAACAAGCGGTTTAATAATAGCCAGCTTAAAGGTTTTTGGTACGTATCCTAGAGACAAAGACGAATTAATTATGTTAAGAAGAGGATCTATGACTTCTGAAAGCATCTCTTTCAGTAGTTTAGTCGGTAACAAATTAATCAAAATTTACCTCAGGGAGACTATAATGCACTCCCTGATGTGATGCTGTAGTAGACGGTTGCATAGTTATAATTTTGTCCCTAATATTATCAATCTTATAAGTGAAGAAGTTCATAAAGTCATTACTGCTGTGTTTCTTGGAAACTTCTGGGCTTGAAGCTTTCTTTTTCGTTAGTGTAGCCACTTTTTCAAATAAGTACCAAGGATTATGTTTATTTTCTTTTAAAGCTTTTAAAGCCTCTCTGTAAGCAATCGAGCTCTCCTTCCATGAAATCCGAAATACCTCTAGTTTTGTTTTCTTCCAGTTGCGCTCCATTTTTCTGGCTGTTCTCTTAAGGGCCCGGGTGTGCTCGTTGTACCACGGCTTTGGACTATTTTCTTTAATCTTCTTTAAGTGCAACGGAACAACTGTGTCTAAAGTGCTGGAAAGGAGAGAATTAAAAGTTTCTGTTGCAATATCAAGTTCTTCTAAGCTATCTGGGATGCTGAGATGATGAAACTGATTAGGAAGATTATTGATAAAGCAATCTTTAGTGGCAGAAGTGATAGGTCTAACATACTTGTAACACGGAGTTGGCTTTGCAGCCTTGGCTAAATGTAATTTACATGAGACTAGATAATGATCTGAGATGTTGTCGCTCTGCAGCAGAATTTCAACAGCATCAACATTGATTCCATGTGATAATATTAGATCTAGAGTATGATTACGACAATGAGTAGGTCCTGACACGTGTTGTCTAACTCCAATAGAGTTAAGAATGTCTTTAAATGCCAATCCCATTGCATCTTTTCCATTATCTACATGTATATTAAAATCACCAACAATAAGGACTTTATCTGCAGTCAATACTAATTCTGATAGAAAGTCAGCAAATTCTTTGATAAAATCTTTATGGTGCCCTGGTGGCCTGTATACAGTTGCCAGCAGAATTCTCAAACTTAATTTATCTTTTACATTACATATTTTTACATTAAGCACCAACACTTCAAAAGAAGTATATTTAAAACTAGATTTTTTAGTGGTTTTGAAAATATTACTATAAATTACAGCAACACCTCCCCCTTTGCCTTTCCGGCGAGGTTCATGTTTATAACACCAATCTTGCGGAGTGGACTCATTTAAAGTAATGTAATCATCTGGTTTTAGCCAGGTTTCTGTCATACAAGAACTGTCATACATTGCTTTTGAAGTAAGGGATTGGATATTCAGCAACCCAAGCTTTATCGTTTGTTCATCTGTATTATATCTATTTTTTATTTGTTGAATATCAATTACATTTTTAACCTTAGATCGGTTTGGAAGTTTTTTGGATTTCCAAGTTCGGGGGAAACTTACAGTGTGTGTCGGCATCACACAGTGTGTAACGGCATCTTACAGTGTGTAGCGGCATCACACAGTGTGTAGCGGGCATCATACAGTGTGTAGCGGCATCTTACAGTGTGTAGTGGGCAACATACAGTGTGTAGCGGCATCTTACAGTATGTAGTGGGCATCATACAGCAGAGGTGGGAGTAAGTCACACATGTGCAAGTCACAAGCTAGTCTCAAGTCTTAACCTTCAAGTCTCAAGCAAGTCCAAGTAAATTTTTTATAAAGGAAAGTCAAGTCAAGTCACTGCCTTATGTAAAGCAAGTCAAGTCAAGTCGTAGCTTGGGTCACAAGTCACTGGCAAGTTATACAAAACGTTTGAAGATTTCACTGAATTTATATATTAAAATAAGTTAAAACTACAGAAGTTGTGGACTATGGTTTTATTTGAAACTTTATTTTTTTTTATATATGCATTTCCACATATAGCTGAGTGGTTACTACAATAAAAATCTAAATGTAACTGAAATTAGGCCAACATTAAAGCATGAAAAAATAAATATGCCTCAAACATTGCAAAGACCATTAAAAGGTATTAAACAATTCACAATTCAAGTATAATTCCTATGCGACCAAAGGCATTCTTCAAACTGGCATTCCCCTTAATACAAGTTATATATTTTTAATTATGAAGTTAAAACCGCCAATAGGTGACGCCAAATTACCGTATTAATGTACGAGTCATAGAAGCATTCATTTAACTTATGTTCAAAACGGCAGATTCGTTCTGGAACTAAGCAACTAGGTCACTGAATCACAAATTCGCATAACTCTTTCTGTGGCTTGTTTGGAACTATTGTCATTGGAGAAATCGAGCAAAAAGAGAAAATGTTTGGAATATTAGGCTATGTCTAAATGTCACATTACAATATTCACTCTTTGTTTAGTGAACTGTTTTATAAAATAATTACCACATTTGCAATCGCGTCAGTATTCTGGAAATATTTTTTTAATATCATATGTTATAATTATGAAAATAACTCATACTAGGGCATTTTTTTCCACCACATTTTGAATTTTGGGTGCAATATTAATTCTGCTGGCATTTTGATAACATCTAATAGATGTAACCCCTGATAACATCTAACCCAGCTTTAAGAGAAACATAAAACACGACAAAACATTAACAGTTTTCTATGTTGTTTTTTGTCATTGGAAAGAACGACATATTTGGCTTTAAAGCATGATTTAAAAAGAAATGTGGCAAATGTTATACAAAACATATGACATCATTAATTATCATTTGAATATTGACAACATTAAGCTACATTTGAAAACATAATTGTGTATAAAGAGGCATGCTGTTTTGACCAATATTCTCGATTTAAAGATAGTCAAATTAACTATAACAAACAGGTTAAACAAGCCATAGCTTACTTTTAGACGTGGTGAATGAAGTTCGAATTTTTCGAGGTTGTGATGGTCGTCCGATATCCCTTGCCAGTTATTATGCGTACAGCAAATCTTCTTGTATGAATATAGTCAATTTCTAGTGTTTATATCCAAAAAGAAACGATGCTGGGAGATGCTTTTGTATTTAGCGCGCTCACCGCAATATATGTTTTTTCTGGGCTTGTGCAGTGTCACGCAATCGCGCAGAATCTGATGACTGGCGTCAATGGTTCCGTTGCTTTCATTTTGTTTAGCAATTGATGTTGCGATGATAAATGTATATCAAGTCATTCTCGAGTCATACAGTTCAAGTCAAGTCAAGTCTCAAGTCATTGGATCTCAAGTCAAAGTCAAGTCGAGTCATTTTCTTAATTTAGTCAAGCAAGTCTCAAGTCCTTAAATTTGCGACTCGAGTCTGACTCGAGTCAAGTCATGTGACTCGAGTCCCCCATCTCTGTCATACAGTGTGTAGCGGCATCATACAGTGTGTAGCGGCATCACACAGTGTGTAGCGGCATCTTACAGTGTGTAGCGGCATCTTACAGTGTGTAGCGGCATCACACAGTGTGTAGCGGCACCACACAGTGTGTAGCGGCATCATACAGTGTGTAGCGGCATCACACAGTGTGTAGCGGCATCATACAGTGTGTAGTGGCATACTGAGCTGCTGTAGGGCCGGGGGTCCTAACCCTGGGCCTGTAGTCCAACACTCGTATCTGACGAGTTGATCAGGTGTGTTGGATCATCAGGTGTGTTAGATCAGGTGTGTTAGATCAGGTGTGTTTGATCAGGTGTGTTAGATCAGGTGTATTAGATCAGGTGTGTTAGATCAGTTGTGTTGGATCATGTGTGTTCGATCAGGTGTGTTTGATCAGGTGTGTTGGATCATTAGGTGTATTTGATCAGGTTTGTTTGATCAGGTGTGTTGGATCATCAGGTGTGTTTGATCAGGTGTGTTTAATCAGGTGTGCTGGATCATCATGTGTGTTGGATCTATTGTTGGAGCTCGTCTAACGTTACACACAAACAGGGGATCGATTGCTCCTGTCTGCCTAGCTGCCTGCTCTGTTTTGTTTGCTTCGAGGCTGTAAGCTCCGTCTAAGCCTCGTATTAGCTTTGTATTTCTTTCTGTTTTGAACCATCATTTACTACCATTTCTAGTTGTTTATACTACTAAATACAGCCTAGACAACATCTCAGATTAACCTGACATCGCTAGCTTCCGTTATTGTTAGCACAACACGCTAGTAACTCGCTAGCCTGTTAACGCGCCACCCGTGCGCTCAGTTATTTATTTATTTTTCTCTCGCGCGCCCGCGCCTCTGAGTTCATAAAAAGCCCAGGTGAGTAAGAATCAGTCAACAAATACGGTGAGTAATGTCTTGTACTGTTATTGTCACCTGCACTTCATGTTACATGATTAGCATAGCCTTTTAAAATTTAAAATTTGCTTTGATGAGGTCATAGATCCTCTTCTCAATATCATTAATTCGTCTTTGTCTCTAGGACACGTACCAAAAACCTTTAAGCTGGCTATGATTAAACCACTTGTTAAAAAATGATATTGTATTTGAAATAATGATGAATTGATCCTACAGAATTAGTCAATTACAGGCCGATCTCGAATTTGCCTTTTCTGTCAAAGATATTAGAAAAAGCAGTATCCTCACAACTGTGTTCCTTTCTTGAAGGAAATGCTATCTGCGAGGATTTTCAGTCCGGATTTAGACCGCACCATAGTACTGAGACTGCTCTCATTAAATTCACAAATGATTTGCTTTTATCATCCGATCGTGGTTGTATCTCTCTATTATTGTTACTTGATCTTAGTGCTGCATTTGACACCATTGACCACAACATTCTATTAAATAGACTAGAAAACTATGTTGGCATTAGTGGAATTGCACTAGTATGGTTTAAATCATACTTATCTGACCGTTATCAGTTTGTAGCAGTAAATGAAGAGATGTCTTATCGGTCAAAAGTTCAGTATGGCGTACCACAAGGCTCAGTACTAGGACCGCTGCTGTTCTCTCTGTACATGCTACCGTTAGGAGATATCATTAGGAAACATGGAATTAGTTTACTAACGAAACTTACCAATTCACAAAATTAACGGAATGCATAGCTGATATAAAAAACTGGATGACTAGTAATTTCCTACAACTAAATTCTGAAAAAAAAGGGATTCTAATTATTGGACAAAAAACTTCCACACGCAATAACCTAGAATACTGTTTAACACTTGATGGCTGCTCTGTTAAGTCTTCGTCGTCAGTTAGGAACCTGGGTGTGCTCTTTGATACCAATCTCTCATTTGAAAGTCACGTGTCTAGTATCTGTAAAAGCGCATTTTTCCATCTTAAAAATATATCTAAATGACGTCATATGCTCTCATTGACAAATGCGGAACAATTAGTTCATGCGTTCATGACCTCAAGGCTAGATTATTGTAATGCTCTACTGGGTGGTTGCCCTGTATGCTTAATAAACAAACTACAGCTGGTCCAAAACGCAGCCGCTAGAGTTCTTACCAGAACCAGGAAGTACGACCATATTAGCCCGGTTCTGTCAACACTGCATTGGCTCCCTATTAAACAATGTATACATTTTAAAATATTGCTGACTTCTTAGAAAGCACTAAATGGTTTAGCTCCGCAGTACTTGAGCGAGCTCTTAACCCATTATAGTCCTTCACGTCTATTGCGATCTCAAAATTCTGGCCAGTTGATAATACCTAGAATATCAAAATCAACTGCTGGCGGTAGATCCTTTTCCTACTTGGCACCAAAACTTTGGAACAATCTTCCTAACATTGTCCGGGAAGCAGACACAGTCTGTCAGTTCAAATCTAGACTAAAAACACATCTCTTTGGCTTAGCATACACATAACACATTATAGATTGCTATAATTCAATGTTAGGCTGCATAGTTTAGATCAGCCGGAACCGGGAACTCTTCCCATAAATCCAGATGTACTTTGTACATCATAAGAAGGATGGCGTCTACGCTAATATTAGTCTCTCTGTTTATTCCGAGGTTTACCGCAAACTGCCGGATCCAGGCCATATCTAGATCTGAGGAAGGACCTGCGCCTGGACACGACGACAACACATCCCTGAAGTGCCAGCCTCATCAACACTGTGAAGGCCTCATGGACAGCTCAACAAACTCATCTCCATACCGGCGTGATGACTCTGACCCCCTAACCAGATGAACTGGATAAATATTGTGAAAGTTCTGATCCAATCTGACTTCTGACCTATTATGCCGCCTAAATCATAATCATACACTGTTCGTTTGTTGGCCAAAGGAGGACTGGCCCCCGACTGAGCCTGGGTTCTCCCAAGGTTTTTTTCTCCATTCTCTCCCCTGATGGAGTTCTGGTTCCTGACCATTGTCGCCTTTTTTTTTCGCCTTCATTCACCATTGGCTTTTGGCTTGATTAGTTGGGGAAATTTAACATTTAATTTTGAATTTAACCATACTATTACAACTTTACTTTCCTGTTATCTCTGTAAAGCTGCTTTGAAACAATTTGCATTGTAAAAGCGCTATATAAATAAAGGTGACTTGACTTGACTTGACTTGGATCATCGGGTGTGTTTGATCAGGTGTGTTTGTTTGATCAGGTGTGTTGGATCATCATGTGTGTTTGATCAGATGTGTTGGATCATCAGGTGTGTTGGATCATCAGGTGTGTTTGATCAGGTGTGTTGGATCATCAGGTGTGTTAGATCAGGTGTGTTTAGGCTTGTTCGACTTGAACCGGCGCTGCACAGACCGATCGGTTGATGACATCAAAGTACCGCGAGAGCTATTCAAAAGCATAAGGAGCCGTCTGCTCTCTAATCGCTCTCGCGGTACTTTGATGTCATCAACCGATCGGTCTGTGCAGCGCCGGTTCAAGTCGAACAAGCCTTTTGTTTGATCAGGTGTGTTCGATCATCAGGTGTGTTTGATCAGATGTGTTTGATCAGGTGTGTTGGATCATCAGGTGTGTTTGATCAGGTGTGTTTGATCAGGGTATGTTTGATCAGGTGTGTTGGATCATCAGGTGTGTTAGATAAGGTGTGTTTGTTTGATCGGGTGTGTTGGATCATCAGGTGTGTTGGATCATCATGTGTGTTGGATCATCAGATGTGTATATAAATAAAGGTGACTTGACTTGACTTGACTTGGATCATCGGGTGTGTTTGATCAGGTGTGTTTGTTTGATCAGGTGTGTTGGATCATCATGTGTGTTTGATCAGATGTGTTGGATCATCAGGTGTGTTGGATCATCAGGTGTGTTTGATCAGGTGTGTTGGATCATCAGGTGTGTTAGATCAGGTGTGTTTGTTTGATCAGGTGTGTTGGATCATCAGGTGTGTTGGATCGTCAGGTGTGTTGGATCATCATGTGTGTTGGATCATCAGGTGTGTTGGATCAGGTGTGTTGGATCATCAGGTGTGTTGGATCATCATGTTTTGGATCATCATGTTTTGGATCATCATGTGTGTTGGATCATCATGTGTGTTGGATCATCATGTGTGTTGGATCATCATGTGTGTTGGATCATCATGTGTGTTGGATCATCAGGTGTGTTGGATCATCAGGTGTGGGATCATCATGTGTGTTGGATCATCATGTGTGTTGGATCATCATGTGTTGTATCATCATTTGTGTTGGATCATCATGTGTGTTGGATCATCATGTGTGTTGGATCATCATGTGTGTTGGATCATCAGGTGTGTTGGATCATCAGGTGTGTAGGATCATCAGGTGTGTTGGATCATCATGTGTGTTGGATCCTCATGTGTGTTGGATCAAGGCACCAGGACCAGGACTGGGAACCACTGGGATCTTAACTCTGGGTGGGAAGATCAGTGACACTGTCTGTACTATCCCTCAGAGAACAGCGTGTTTAACACTTGAGTGTGTTGAGAGTTTCAGAGGGATTACATACAAATCTAGGAGAAATAACATTGTGCCAGAGCATTTATTTGTTTGTGTTATGTTTTTTAGTATTCTGGTTTCAGCGAAACTCTAGAGGAACCCAGGTACTCATGGAGGGTCCAGAACCGCCACAGCTCCAACACTGTGAATGAACATCAGTACTGAAAAGCTGAGCTGTGTGTCGTTACGTAAACACTGACCAAGAGTCAAGTGAGTGAGTAACCAGGAGAACTGATATCAATAGTCAAACAGAGAGAAAACGAGACTAAAGCAGAACATGCACAGTCTGGACTTTTTATTGGTCATTACAAAACTTGATTTTTTTAGGGAAATGTACTTATACTCGCAGATAAAAATGTACTATATTTATCTTTCTCTCACACCCCTCGCCAGTCTAGTAAGGGTGGGGGGACTGGTATTCTCATTTCTAACAATTGGAAATACTCAACTCTCTCTTCTCTATGCAATAACAACTCATTTGAATATCATGCTATTACACTTACAATTCCCTTTAAGATCCAGATTGTACTCATTTATCGCCCCCCAGGTCAACTGGAAAGCTTTGTTGAGGAGCTGGATGTTATGCTGTCCTCTTTCCCTGAGGAAAGCACACCACTTGTATTCTTTGGCGATTTCAACATTCATCTAGAGAAGCCGTATGCTACAGATTTCACCTCTCTTCTAGCCTCATTCGATCTCAAACGGCTCATCCACACAGGTATTCACAAGTCAGGCAACCAATTGGACCAGGTCTACACACGCAACTGCATCACAGACAACATTTTAGTGAAACCGCTCCATGTTTCAGATCATTTCCTCATTACTTTCAATCTACAACTCACTATCCACACTCCACCAATTCCCCTACCAGTTACTTTCAGACGAAACCTGCACTCACTTTCTCCCTCCCGTCTTTCCTCTGCTGTATCATCTTCTCTTCCCTCACCCTCACAATTCTCATCTCTAGATGTGAATACCGCAACGGATACTTTATGCTCCACTTTAACTTCTTCTTTAGACACTATCTGCCCTCTCTCCTCCAGGCCAGCACGTGCTACTCCCTCTAACCCCTGGTTATTTGAGGTTCTTCGTGAACACCGGACCAAACTCAGGGCAATGGAGAGGAAATGGCGCAAATCAAAAGATACATCTGACCTGAGTATGTATCAATCTCTGCTCTCTTCCTTTTCTGCTGATGTTCACGCCGCAAAATCTTCATATTTCCACAACAAGATCAACACAGCCTCAAACACATGAACACTTTTCAAGACATTCAACTCTCTCCTCTGTCCACCTCCACCACCACCCACCTCCTCGCTAACTGCTGATGATTTTGCTAACTCACTAACAAAACAACTAACTTTCTAACTTTCACTAACAAAACAACAACCATTAGCAGTCAGTTCTCTGCTCCACACACACAGGAACCTAGTCCAACCTCTCCCACAGCCAATAACCTTCTCTCCTCCTTCTCTCCACTAACCGAGGAAGAAGTATCTAACCTTCTCCTCTCCAGTCATCCTACCACCTGCCCTCTAGACCCCATCCCCTCACACCTTCTACAAGCCATCTCTCCCACACTTCTACCAGCACTCACACACATCATCAACTCATCCCTCCATACTGGCATTTTTCCTACAGCATTTAAGCAGGCTCAGGTAACCCCACTGCTTAAAAAACAACATTAAACACATCACTTCTAGAGAATTACAGACCAGTCTCTCTCCTACCATTCATTGCAAAAACACTTAAACGAGTTGCTTTCAACCAAGTATCATCTTTCCTGTCTCTGACCAACCAGCTAGATGTTAACCAATCTGGCTTCAAGAAAGGGCATTCGACAGAGACCGCATTACTTTCAGTCACAGAAGCCCTGCGGATCGCCAAAGCTGCTTCCAAATCATCAGTTCTCATTCTCCTAGACCTGTCTGCTGCCTTCGACACTGTGAATCATCAGATCCTTCTGTCCACCCTCTCATCAATGGGCATCACTGGAAGTTCCCTCCACTGGTTTGAGTCCTATCTTACAGGTAGGTCATTCAGGGTCGCATGGAGAGGCGAGGTATCCAAAGCACATCAACTGAACACAGGGGTTCCCCAGGGTTCAGTCCTTGGACCGCTCCTCTTCTCCATTTACACCACATCACTGGGACCCATCATACAGGCACATGGTTTCTCTTACCATTGCTATGCTGATGACACCCAGCTCTACCTCTCATTTCAACCAGACGATCCCACAGTAGCTGTACGTATCTCTAGCTGTCTGGCGGACATCTCGGCATGGATGAAGGAACATCACCTGCAGCTCAACCTGGCAAAGACTGAGCTTCTCGTCCTCCCTGCCAATCCGTCTCTACAGCACGACTTCACTATCCAGCTAGATTCTTCCTCAATCTCCCCATCAAGGTCGGTCAGAAATCTTGGAGTAATATTTGATGACCAGCTGACCTTCACAGACCACATTTCAAAGACAGCTCGATCATGCAGGTTTGCAATGCACAACATCAGGAAGATCAGGCCTTTCCTAACTGAGCATGCAACACCACTTCTTGTCCAGGCCCTGGTTATTTCTAGGCTTGATTCCTGCAATGCTCTTCTAGCTGGTCTTCCATCATGTGCAACTAAACCCTTACAATTGATCCAGAATGCTGCTGCTCGTCTTGTATTCAACGAGCCCAAAAGGGCCCACGTCACTCCGCTGTTCATCTCCCTGCATTGGCTACCACTTGCTGCTCGCATCAAGTTCAAGGCGCTGACACTTGCTTACAGATTGACCACTGGCTCAGCTCCCTCCTACTTTCACTCGCTCCTACGGGTCTACATCCCTACCAGAAGCCTACGATCGATCAATGAGCGACAGCTCGTGGTACCATCACAGCGAGGCACAAAATCACTCTCCAGAACATTCTCATTCACGGTTCCATGCTGGTGGAATGATCTCCCCACCCTCGTCCGGATTGCAGAATCCCTGGCAGCATTCAAAAGACAACTGAAAACTCATCTCTTCCATGAGCACTTAACATAGAGAAAAAAATAATAATTCTTGAAATCTTCGCTTGTCTGGTTTATGCTACTCTGAGCAATGTTTGAACTTTGTATTTTGAGCACTTCTTGAGTTGTTTTTGCCTCTCCACGATGACTCGCTGGTTTAATCCTCAAATGTAAGTCGCTTTGGATAAAAGCGTCTGCTAAATGACTAAATGTAAATGTGATTTCGAATCTTTATCTTGCTGAATGACCCAACTGTGCTTCAGCTCCACTGATTACAGACAGCACACCCTGCTTACCAAGACACATGTTTCAAATATTCGGTAGTTAGCATTTAGCTCATGTTTGCCCAAAGTGAATTAATTGTACACTTACACTTTTAAAAATAAAGGTTCTAAAAGAGGATTTCGCAGTGATGCCAAGATTCTTGGTTCAAGCAGGACATTTAAGTAGTTTTTATAGTTTTCATCTTGATACAAAACAATGACACTGGCATGTTTTAAGATATGCTTTCAGTTAAAACCGCCCAAACATGCGTTTAGTCTGGGACTAGACTTAAACCCTGTGTGTGAGTCCGGGGGAATATTTCTCAACATTGTCTCTTAAATCACCGCTTATTAAAATGTTAAGATCACATCAGGCTCTTTGACAACTGCCTATTTGAGAATCATTTATTTTTGCTTAGAACTGAACATTATCTAAATACATGAATTACTTTTGAACTTTTGTGAGTTTGTCTGAGCATCAGACTTATCAAACTTTTCTTGTGACAATCAATCTTATTTTCA
Organism: Siphateles boraxobius; assembly: GCF_051911475.1. Lineage (NCBI taxonomy): Eukaryota > Metazoa > Chordata > Actinopteri > Cypriniformes > Leuciscidae > Siphateles > Siphateles boraxobius. Next base: position 420,958 of record NW_027508835.1, read on the forward strand.
ATAACACTTTTTGAGAATCGCTTGCTCTCGATTAAAACAAAACTGACCAGCATATAAATCTCTAAATAGAACAAAACTGATATATATTTACATCTCCTTATTGTCTTGATCACTCATTCTTGTAGCAGAGTCACTGCAGCACTGATATATAAAAAAACACTATAATTCAATATAGCTTTAGATCTAAATAACCCATATCATCGTTATATATCATAATATCATCCAGCCCTAAAACTTGCTCTCTGATAAAAAGTAAGGCATTATAAACATAACAGTATGATTTTCTGTAAAACTTTGAAAAGCTCTATACAAATCCTTTTTACTTGACTTCAACCTTTGGTTGCTAACACAAGTCTTCAGTGAACCGTCTTACATCTGTGAAAACTTGCACGTGAGCGGATCAGAACTCACCCTGCCAGTTCAGCAAGGCTTCGTGTGGATTAAAGAAACCACCCACATGTCTGGCTGTGAACCTGAAAGTTAATACTCCTACTTGTGTACCGTATCTAAGAATACATTTTACTTAGCAACTAGTGGCTTCAGTTTGATTTAGCATGATAAAACCATGGTTGCACGTCACCTGAGTCCTAAAGCACGTCTACAGAAGACAAAGCTGATCTGGTTTACTGCCGGTTTTCCCTCATTCCTTCTCCACTTCAGCATCTGGAGGAAAGACAAAACTCTTCACTTGCATTCCTCATTTAAAAGGAATGTATTCTTTAAGAGAATCTAATCATGAAACCTGTGTCAAAAATGGGTTTGATTACATCTGCTGTTTAAATAGTTTTATTTATGTAAAATTTGTTCATAAAATGTGTTTTTTTATGAACAAATGTATGTTTTTTATGTTAAATTAATGTTTTTTGTTTGTTTGTTTGTTTCTGTTGGTGAGAAACTAAAGATAAACTGTTGTTGATACTGTTGAAACTGAAGATATACAGTAACCGTTAATTATGGTCAATAAATCTGATTTGGCGAAGTGACTTTCCAAGAATGCTTATGTAAAGTTTTCACCGGTGACGATTCACTCACTCGCCCTGTCACTCACACGATAGCCGTTACTGGACCACAACCATCCAATCAATTCCCACTGACAGAATCAAGCCCAAACAACTCAAACACACATATATTATGTAGAATACTGCATTAAACAATTTCGTAAGGGAAAAAAATGTGTGTGTGTGTGTGTGTGTGTGTGTGTGTGTGTGTGTGTGTGTGTGTGTGTGTGTGTGTGTGTGTGTGTGTGTGTGTGTGTGTGTGTGTGTGTGTGTGTGTGTGTGTGTGCGTGTGTGTGTGTGTCCAGAGAACATGGCCATCATGTGTGTGTGTGTGTGTGTGTGTGTGTGTGTGTGTGTGTGTGTGTGTGTGTGTGTGTGTGTGTGTGTGTGTGGCCTGGTAAACCCAACATTATGGGGACATAAGGATGGCAATATCTGAAATCCTTGTTCGTGTGGGGACATTTTTTGGTCCCCATGAGGAAAACAGCTTATAAATCATACTAAGTGATGTGTTTTGAAAATGTAAAAATGCAGAAAGTTCCCTTTCGTTGTCACTCCGAGTTACGTCGGATGACGACGAATGGGGTTTCGCTTAGAAGACCTATCGACTTCGAGTATTACAAAACGAGCCAATGGCAAAGACATGCCATGGGTCTGCGGAATTTGCATGACGTAACTCCGCCCCACCTCGTGGGTATAAAAGGAGGACGCCGGCAACAGGCAGATATGTTTTTCGCTTCGGAGCCAAGGGTATTTCTTCACTCCACAGTCATCTCTGACTTCGCTCTACGAGACGAGCTTCTCTCTCCGGTGTTGGTGTGACGGCGATCTGCAGCGAGCTCACAGTGCCTGCTGATCTGTGCAGTAATCTGCCAGTGTGTGTGTGTCTCCCTGTGCGCTTCAACATCGCGGAATTTTTTCTCTCCTCTCATAAAAGAGCTCGCACGCGGCACGTCTTTTTAAAGACGGCTCGCCCGTGCATTTCTGGTTGCAGCGGACTGGTATCGGCCTCTGATGGGCACGAGCGCTGTCTAGTGTGTTTGATCATGCTTGAACAGCGCTCGTGGGTGACTCATGTTCTCGCAAGGGAACGTGATCATCGCGTCATATATAGGTCGAGACTCGGTGAACTCGCAAGAGTGAGAGTCCCCTCATCCACCCCCCGATCTTCGGCTGGTGGCCAGGGTGACCTGAGGGTTACAGTCTGGAACAAGGCGCCGACTATGTGTCCGTGACCCCAGCCCCCCTCTTCAATGACGGTGCCCGCTAGTGAACTGCTGATTCCCGCGAGTCTACCCTCTGGTGGCCCGCGTGTTTCAGTTGAAGCTACAGAGGAAGATGCCATGTCTGTTGCAGCATCACTAGGTGGGCTTGAGTCTTCTGGAAGTGAGGGCTCGTCACAGCTGCCACCTTCCGGTGTGCATACGGCTGTGCCTGAGTCTGATCCGGAGATGACGGCCATGCTTTCCTGGGACGATTGGTTTTGGGTAAGGCCGCCGACCCTCGTCCGCGGCAAACCCCAATAGCTCTCTTCCCGGACGTGCATGATGAGATCTCGAAGTCCTAGAAGACCCCCTTGTCTTCTCAGGACCGCTCGCTGATCTCATCCGCCTTTCCTCCCCTCGATGGGGCCGCTGCCCTTGGGTACACTGGGGTTCCCCCGGCTGAACGCTCTGTTGCGATGAAATGTGTCCTCAGAGTGCTTCTTCTGTTGAAGATTTTATTATTTAGAAAACAAGTAATTTTGCTATATATTTAAACACAATTATTTCTTCTGTCTGTGACTTTGGATTTCCTCTGTGTATGTGAAAGACCTTGAATGGAATGTTGTTTGCTGCAGAAAATTCTATTCTGAGAAGTCACATGGTAAAAGACCTTTACCCAAAACTATCTATAGGGTGTGTTACCTTCTTTGGAAGAAGATGTATGTATATAACTCTGAACCAAAATGTACTCGGGAGCGCACTGGAAGGCCAGTCGGCCAGTCGGCCAGAGGGCCAGAGCGTTAGAGCGCCGTTCTATGGAACGGGACGGCGTTAGAAAATAAAGTCTTATTATTTCTGGCATCAAAGATCTCTGCGGTTATTTTTCAGAAAGATTGAAAACCACAACATTTGGCGCCCAACTGGGGCTTGGGTTTTGAAGCAGAAGGAACCACGAAAGGCGACGCTGGTGACCGACACAGACAACAGTGGCCACTGTAATTTGAGGTGAGCAAATTTTTGCTTTTGAAAAAGTATGTGTTGTCACCAGTGAGCCAGAGTGGTAAGACCTTTTAAAATGCTTCTCCAAGTTTAAAGAACTAAAAAATTGAAAAGAGGATCTTTGGTTCTAGAAATAAATAAATATTGTTGTTGATGATGTCAAGTACTGTGTTATAGCGTGGCGGAGCTCCCGTTAGTGTTTGCCTGTGTTTATATAATCTGATGCAGATTGTATGAATATTGGTATTGCTGATGTGCCGCTAAAGGTTTTGTCATACGTATGTAAGGATTTGAGATGTTTGCTTGTTAAGTTTAACAAGTGTACTGGTTAAGGTTAATCAGTTGTTTTTTTTATATTTACTGTTAAGGATAATGGTAAATGTTGATGATTAAGGTTAATCATTTTCTGCTCGTTAAGGATAATGAGTATACTGGTAAGGTTATCAGTTTTATCTGTGTTTCTTATTAAGGTTAATAAGATAGCATGCGCACAGATAAGTTTAGCTTCTGGTTACCGCATTGTTATAGGTATAACGATGGCCTGCTCAGGGAAGCTAAAGTGAATCGCAGAGGACTGTGATAATTTTCTGCTCGTTAAGGATAACGATACTCATAAGGTTATGAGGTATTTTGTCTGTGTTTCTTATTAAGGATAATAGGATAGCATGCGCACAGATAAGTTTAGCTTATGGTTACCGCATTGTCATAGGAATGAAAATGGACTGCTCGGGTAAGCTAAATTGAATTGCAGAGGTCTGTGATAGTTTAAAGTTATTCAGTGAAGTATTGTTTGTAAAAACAGTGAGAAACACTGTGAGTAGAATATAGCTCTGTGTGTGTATGTAGGATCCTGTCCTGTGTGTCTGCTTGACTGTGACTGTGGTTAAAAATAGGTGACAAGGAATGTGTGAATGTGCTTGAGAGACAAGTAATGTATAAATGAGTATTAAAAGTAAAGGAAATAGTAAAAGAAAACAATTGTTTCAAGATATTAGTCTTGCAGATTATTGTAGTATAAATAAGTTAAAGTATTAAATATATATTAATAAATGGACTGATATATATTAATGGATAAATAAATAAGAATGCACGTGCTTAATATATTATATCTTATATCTGAAGACGTCTAAAATTTGTATCTCATTATCCCTGAAGACAAAGTGAGAAAAATGATTCTATTGTAGATAATTAAGGTTGTGCTAAGGAAGAAAAAATAACTTGAGCAGTGTGCTAAAAGTGAACAAGATTGGGTGACCAAGTTTCAACAGTCATAAATAATTTACAGCAATCTTAGAATTGTAGTAAATGTGAATTGTTGGAAATGGGTGAGGAAAAGTTTATTCACCATGTTAGATTATTTGGAGCACAGCATGCAAATATAGGAGAAAGATTGAAGTCTGATTTTATGATAGGGAAAATTATTTAATTGTATTATACTCAGAAAATCAAAAGTTAGATTATTGCTGATATTGCAATGAAGAAATAGCTTGCTTTTTCCTGCAACGAAGAACTTGCTTTACTAAAAACAGAATGGGAGAACTGCTGTTGTCAACCAGTGATTATTATATAGTATAAAAGAATTAGGAAAAAGATGGTTAAAAGTGGAATTTAGATAAAGAGCTAATAGCTCAGGAACAAATATTTATAAAGACTAATTTGATCTATGCAGCTCTCTGAGTGTTCAAGTTTCAGATGGCTTCAGTGTCGAATGGAAGAGGTGAAAGGTCAAAGACGCGACTGCAGAGAGAAGAAGAAGAGTGGGTGAGGGGCTTTCAGCTCCCCTTCTGAAGATGACCACTCTCTGGAAAACTGGCATGGAGAAAGACTGATTTAATGCTGGAAAAGGTGAAACGTTCACTATTTCACTGGAGACTTTTTCCTGAGGACAAAAGGAAAATCCTGAGATGCAAAGCTGTGGCAAAATCTATCAAAAGTCCAAACTCAGCAGAGGCAGAGAAACAACAGAGCCAATATACAGTCTACTACACCAAGCCTTGAGTGACAGCTAGGCTGACGACACATGCAGAGCGACAGCCATGAAGCTTCAACAGACTGTTAATCTAAAAACAGAAGAACTGACTGAAACCCTTCCCTTACGGGCAACTCAGGTGTGGCAACTCCGATGATCCCTCTAGAGACTGCTTCAAATTTAGTTATTATATTAACTTTATTCATTCTGATTATTCACTGGTCTCATAAGCAATTCTTTATATTCTCTGCTAAACTAACCCTCTCTGCTTTTCCAGTAGGTTCAAGTCCAGCCATATAAAAAAGAAAGAGAATACACTGAAAGAGAGAAGTGGGTGCTCAACTCACTAGTTCAAACTGAGGCTGGATTTGGTATAGTGAGGGATATTATATTAAACAATTATAGGGCTAAAAGCATGAGAAAAATTATTCTGTAGAAAAGAAAAAGATAGACACAAAATGTCAAAGAATTATTATTATTGTTTGCAAAACAATGATACTGGTCACTCCATTTTGTTTTGATAATTTTTTAGAGATAGATTGGAGAAAAAATTACTCCAAAAGTCCAAAATTATGAAATCGCAAAAAATGCTGTCAAAACTGGGATAATGAGATGGAAATGTTGTTGGCCATGGATCCAAGATTATGCAGAGATCTCCAATTTCTTAAAGCAGCTCATGAGCAAAAAACAAAAAACAATTGGAAAAATCAGAAAAACAAATGACAAAATGCATTTGAAAAATTACAATTGGAACTAGACAGAGGTATTATGAATTGGGAGAGAAAGCACATAAAATATTATCCTGGCAACTGAAGACAGAGGAAAACAATAGAAGTATTAATGCTATTCAAACTGAAACAGGCTCGATCTCATATAGTCCAACAGAAATTAATGATACATTTAAACACTTTTATTCAAATTTGTACAAATCAGAGCTGCCTAAAGATTTGACCCATATAGACAATTTTCTATCTAGAATCGAATTACAAAAAATTAGTGAAGAAGACAAAAAAAATTTGGACCTCCCCTTCACGCAGGCAGAAATAATAAAAGCTCTCAATTCACTTCAGTCTAATAAATCCCCAGGAGAGGATGGTTTCCCACCTGAATTCTATAAGGAATTCAAAGATTTACTCACACCACTGATTATGGATGTAATAAATCTTTCATCTAAGACGCATAGGCTTCCAGAATCATCTACGACTGCTATAATCACAGTTATATTAAAAAAAGATAAAGATCCACTAAAATGCGCCTCTTACAGGCCTATTTCATTACTGAACTCAGATTATAAATTGATCTCTAAAGTGTTAGCAAACAGGCTTAGCCTAGTACTACCAAAAATAATTAATCCAGATCAGAGCGGCTTCATCCAAAAACGACTATCTGCCAATAACTTAAGTAGGTTCTTCAATATAATTCATTTAGCAAAATCAAGGCCGGACCACACAGTGGCTGTGGCGTTAGACGCGGAAAAAGCCTTTGATAGGCTGGAATGGCCCTACTTATTTAAGGTATTAGCTCAATTTGGTTTTGGAGATGCATTCATTAACTGGGTGAGAACCCTATATTATAACCCCAAAGCAAAAATTACCACTAATGGACAAATTTCATCCCCATTTTCATTACATAGATCCAGTAGACAGGGATGTCCGCTGTCTCCGAGTCTGTTTGCCTTAGCCATTGAACCGTTGGCGGAAGCAATTAGAAGGGACCCTGAAATAAAGGGCTTCAAGGTCGGACAGACAACCCATAAAATTAATTTATTAGCTGATGATGTTCTTTTATATTTAACAGACCCTTCTCACTCTCTCACTCGATTACAAGATTTATTAGACACCTATAGTATTGTTTCAGGATACAAAATAAACTATGATAAAAGTGAAATAATCCCCTTAACAACATTTAATTATCATGGGTATCAAGGTGCATCCGCATTCAAATGGGCCCTAACTGGAATAAAATATCTTGGTATAGTTGTGGATAATAACTTAAAAAATCTTTATAGGTTGAATTATTGTCCACTACTTAAAAAAATTGAGGAAGATTTACGCAGATGGACTAGTCTCCCCATTACTTTGATCGGGAGAATCAATAGCATCAAAATGAACATTCTACCAAGATTGCAGTATCTTTTCCAATCATTGCCTATTCCATTACCCCAAAATTTTTTCAAAACTCTTAATAAAAATGTAAGACAGTTCATTTGGAGCAACAAGGTACCAAGGATATCTTTGGAGAAATTAACGTGGGACTATCAGTCAGGGGGACTACAATTACCCAATTTTAGGAAATATTATTTTGCTGCCCAAATGAGGTTTCTTTGGTCTATGTCTGAGAAAGACACAATTCCATCCTGGGTTCATATTGCATTTCACTCCTTGAAAGATAACTCCTTTAGCGAATTTGTGTACAAATACAACTACCGAATTTTATCAAGGAAAACTGATAACCCAATTCTGTTACACCTTATTAAACTTTGGTATGATGTACATAAGACCATCGGCAAGGATATAAGACTGTCGCCAAAGTCACCTTTAAAACAAAACGAGCTTATCCCGATGACTGTAAATAACAAGATCCTGGAGGCATGTCATCCCGATGACTGTAAATAACAAGATCCTGGAGGCATGTCATCACAGTGGAATTAATACGTTGGAGGATTGTTATGAGGATGGACTTTTCATGTCCTTTGAACAATTAAGGAGGAAATATAACCTGCCCAGCAATACTTTTTTTTGTTACCTTCAATTGCGATCCTTTTTGAGGAGCACTCTGAACGACAGCATGACTCTGCCCAAGCTCACGGAAATGGAGAAATTGATGCAAGAAAGTGGACAATGTAAGCTTATTTCCAAAGTGTACTCTTTGCTGATATCGGAATGTCCTGAACCTGATCTGTATAAGTCTAAGGGGAAGTGGGAATCAGACTTAATTACCACAATTGAAGACCAAGCTACAATGAGAATAGGAAGCAACATGCGAGATTAAAAAGGTCAAAATGGAATTTGTTGTTTAAATTTGGTAATAAAATAGACAGTAAGCGAAATGTATTGCAATTTGTTAGATAGGTGTAAAGTGTTCTGTTCACTAAAATTGACTGACTAAAAGATGGATTCTTCGAATTTAAGAAATGATATTCTCTCATAAGAAGTGATAAAAACGAGAGAGTTATGTTTACCCAGCCATATTTTGAATTAATAGTCATATGGATCAAGTAGAACAAAAATGCATAATAAATCAATTAGACTACTATAATAAGCAGAGATTTATTATAATGATTTGTCTGCATTTGGAGAAAAACAATTATGTGAAAAAAGTAGAATGAATTATGCTTAAAGATCAGTGTTGCACTTTTACTGAATAATATTGCGCAGGGAGGAAAATTTAGCGATTACGATCATGTTAAAAAACCTTAAGAGCAGAAGTTAAGGAAAACTTAATGTAAAGTCTGGAAAATTATGATTTTCTCAATTAGAGATGTTTTTGGAGATGCAATATTGAAATTCGGTTATTATTCTGTTGTATACTTTGTATATTAAGATCACTAGTTGGAAAACCACGGTTAAACGAATGAAAATGCGGAAAAAAGATAATGAAAACTAATTTGAGAGGGCAACCAAATTCATATTTACAAACCCTGGATGTTGATTCCATTAAATGAGGAATTGAGGACGAAGAAGATGATTGATGAGCCAGACCCTAGAGGACATCTGCACCGCAAGAAAACTTTCAATAGTATAAGAGACTTTTATGTTTGATTTACTCTACATAACTGTGACAATAACATGCAATGCAAGAACAAAGGTATACACACACTTATAACAATGTTTAAGTTTGTCTGATTAGGGAGAACTCGAGTCTTTTACTTTTTCCATTAAACAAAAAAGAAAGAACAACTAAAAGAAATAAAAATGTATGGAAGAAGATGTTTGGCTCGAGTGCTCCTCCGGAGTGTGGTGGCTTAATCCAGTAATTGGAAAGGAGAATGAGTGACTCAGTTGAGTCACCAGGTAGCATAACTGAGGGAGCTGGATTTTGAAACTACACTCTCGAAAAGGATAGTGAATGTGAGGCTTAATAAGCCTCAGAGGAGGGAATGTTGAAGATTTTATTATTTAGAAAACAAGTAATTTTGCTATATATTTGGACACAATTATTTCTTCTGTCTGTGACTTTGGATTTCCTCTGTGTATGTGAAAGACCTTGAATGGAATGTTGTTTGCTGCAGAAAATTCTATTCTGAGAAGTCACATGGTAAAAGACCTTTACCCAAAACTATCTATAGGGTGTGTTACCTTCTTTGGAAGAAGATGTATGTATATAACTCTGAATCAAAATATACTCGGGAGCGCACTGGAAGGCCAGTCGGCCAGTCGGCCAGTCGGCCGGAGGGCCAGAGCGTTAGAGCGCCGTTCTATGGAACGGGACGGCGTTCGAAAATAAAGTCTAATTATTTCTGGCATCAAAGATCTCTGCCAAGTTATTTTTCAGAAAGATTGAAAACCACAACACTTCTCGGCGCAATCCTAAGCACCCGTCCGTGGCCTGTAGTTTTTCGTCTACGCTTGTGGCGAGATCCTATAGTGCCACGGGACTGGCAGCCGCCTCACTGCATGCCATGGTCATTCTGCTGGTCCACCTGACCCAGATGCTCATGGACCTGCACGAGGGCGGGACTGACCCAGGGCTCTTCACTGAGCTGCGCGCCGTCACTGACCTTGCTCTCCGAGCGACGAAAGTGGCTGTACGCTCCCTGGGTCAGGTGATGCTCACCATTCTGTGGCTGAACCTGTCTGATGTGCTGGATGTCGCGCGGACCCGTCTGTCCGACATTCCGATATCCCAGGTCGGCCTCTCCGGCGGTGCGGTTGAGGGCTTGACCAACAGCTCTCAGCCGCTCATGAGCAGACTGACGTTGATTCTGTCCCGACGGCCCCGCCGTCCGCCCAGGTCCCTCGGTCTGCCCACCGCCGAAGGCGCCCTCCCACGTCTCCCACCCCGCCCGTTCACCCTTGGGATGGGCTCCTCAGAGATGGGAGTCAGTTCTTTCCAGGAGCTGGTAGCAGGACCACTCCTTTCCCCGGGTGAGGGCCGGGGAAGAATCCTTATTCTCCAAAGAACTGACTCTCCCGTCTCTGAGCAAAGAGAGTTCGGACGTCACAGAGCGCCGCCCACATGCCGTGCTCTCCTCGTCCCCCTCTGTCCCGGAGGTGGTTGACACGGCGTGCCGTCCACGACCGCTTCGCCCCTGTCCCCCTCTGTCGCCAGACCCTTGACAGAGCAGGCCCCCGTGGAACGCTGGTCCTTCCCTGGCCTCCTCTGTCAGGGTGCGGTTTTGACCTTGCCCCCACTCCGGGCCGTTATGCCGTCCACGTCTGGGCCGGTCATTCCGCTTCGCTGCACCACCGGGGGGACGTCTGTGGTTCTCGACGCCGCTGGCACAGTTGGGAGCCTGCCTAGAGCTTCCCTATCTGTTCCGCTGGGTCGCGCGAACCATCGGCTCGGCTATGCGATTCAGTTCGCACGGTCTCCTCCCCACTTCAGGGGAGTCCGTTCCACTTTGGTCGATGCCTATGCCCTATCATGAGAGCAGAGGTTGCTACCCTACTGGCGAAGGGTGCGATTGAGACTGTCCCTCCAGCCGAAAGGAGGTCCGGGTCTACAGCCCCTACCTCATTGTCCCGGAGAAGTCTGGTGGGTTACGGCCAATCCTGGTCCGAACCGCTCCCTTCACAGGCTGCCGTTCAAGATGCTCCTGGCCAAATGCATTTCTGGATGTGTGCGGCCACAGGATTGGTTTGCAGCGATCGACCTGAAGGACGCCTACTTTTATGTCTCCGTTCTCCCTCGACTCAGAACATACCTACGGTTTGCTGTCAGGGCGCGCGCATATCAGTACGCTGTTTTCCCATTCGGGCTAGCCCTGTCTCTTCGCGCCTTCACAAGGTTGTTGAGGCTGCCTTTGTTCCTCCATGGGAACACGGGGTTCGCATCCTGAACTATCTCGGTGACTGGCTGTCTTAAGCTCACTCCTGAGACCAGGTTTGCGAATACAGGGACCCAGTGCTCCGGCACCTAGCTCGTCTGGGCCTTCGGGTCAACCGGGGAAGGAGTAAACTTTGCCCCGTGCAGAGGAGCTCTTTCTCGGTATGGACTTGGTCGCCTTCTCCACTCAGCCATTGCTGACTTGCCTGAGACTATCAAGTTCAAGAGTGCGGTTCCACTGAAGTTTCTTCAGAGGCTCCTGGGGCATATGGCATCTGCAGCCGCGGTTCGCCGCTCAGATTGCTTCATATGAGACCGCTTCAGCTTTGGCTCCGCGACCGAGTCCCGAGGTGGGCATGGCAACACGGCACCCTCCGAGTACCAGTTACTCCGACCTGCCGTCAGACCTTCACCCCGTGGTCGAACCTCAGTTTTCTACGGGCCGGAGTGCCCCTGGAACGAGCTTCGCGGCATGTTGTTGTAACGACAGATGCCTCCTCCACGGGCTGGGGTGCCATGTGCAATGGACGTGCTGCCGCGGGCTCCTGGACAGGACCCCGACGCCTCTGGCACGTCAATTGCCTCGAGTTGCTGGCCGTACGTCTTGCTTTGCGCCGCTCCCGGGCCGTGCTCAAGAACCAACACGTACTAGTCCGTTCAGACAATACCGCCACTGTAGCGTACATCAACCATCAAGGTGGTCTACGCTCCCGCCGTATGTCGCAACTCGCCCGCCACCTCCTCATATGGAGTCAGAAGCATCTGAGATCGCTTCATGCCATTTATATCCCCGGAGCCCTGAACTGTGAAGCCGACGAGCTCTCACGGCTTCAGCCCCTCCCGGGAGATTGGCGTCTCCATCCCCAGTCGGTTCAGCTGATTTGGGACCAGTTCGGGGACGCACAGTTAGATCTGTTTGCCTCTCACGACTCGACCCATTGCGACCTGTATTATTCCCTGACCGAGGGCACGCTCGGCACGGATGCACTGGCGCACAGGGGCCGCAAATATGCGTTTCCCCCAGTGAGCCTTCTTGCGCAGACCCTGCGCAAGGTCAGGGAGGACGAGGAGCAGGTCATTCTGGTCGCGCCATACTGGCCCGCCTGGACCTGGTTCTCCGAACTAGTACTCCTCGCGACAGCACCTCCTTGGCCGATTCCCCTGAGGAAGGACCTCCTTTCTCAGGGACGGGGCACCCTATGGCACCCTCGTCCCGATCTCTGGAACCTCCACGTGTGGCTCCTGGACGGGACGAGGCAGGTTTGAGTACCCTACCACCAGCGGTGACGGCTACCATCACTTCCGCTAGACCGTCGTCCACGAGACACGTCTATGCATTGAAGTGGAACCTCTTCGTCAACTGGTGCTCTTCTCACCGAGAAGACCCCCGGAGATGTTCGATTAGTGTCGTGCTTTCCTTCCTTCAAGATAGGCTGGAGCGAGGGCTGTCTCCCTCCACCCTGAAAGTCTATGTTGCCGCTATTGCCGCACACCATGACCCGGTCGAAGATAAGTCTGTTGGAAGGCACGACCTGATCATCAGGTTCCTGAGAGGAGCGAGGAGACTGAATCCTCCTCGCCCTCCTCTCGTTCCCTCTTGGGACCTCTCAGTGGTCCTAACTGCCCTGCGGAGTGCTCCCTTTGAGCCGTTGCAATCAGTGGAGCTTAAGTTCCTGTCTATGAAGACAGCGCTCCTGGTTGCATTGGCCTCCATCAAGAGGGTGGGGGACCTGCACGCATTCTCCATTGACGAAGCGTGCCTGGAATTTGGGCCGGCTTACTCTCACGTGATCCTGAGACCCCGGCCTGGATATGTGCCCAAGGTTCCTACCACTCCCTTCCGGGACCAGGTGGTGAACCTGCAAGCGCTGCCCCCGGAGGAGGCAGACCCAGCGTTGGCACTGCTCTGTCCAGTACGCGCCCTCCGCGCCTATGTAGACAGGACGCAGTGTTTCAGGACCTCAGACCAGCTCTTTGTCTGTTATGGTGGGAAGCTGAAGGGAAAGGCTCTCGCCAAGCAAAGGTTGTCTCACTGGATAGTGGACGCCATTGCTTTGGCATACCAGCAGCAAGGTCGACCGTGCCCCCTTGGTGTGTCTGCCCACTCCACCCGGAGTGTGGCATCCTCTTGGGCTCTAGCGCATGGCGCCTCGCTAACAGACATCTGCAGAGCTGCAGGCTGGGCGACACCTAACACATTCGCCAGATTCTACAATCTCCGAGTGGAGCCAGTGTCCTCTCATGTACTCGCTTCAACCGGCTAGTACTGGACCCGCTCAGGTGTCTTCGCTTGCTCGCCATTCCACTCCACGGATTGGATACGTGCGATATTCTCCTCAGGTGAGCTTCCCCGAAAGCCCTGAGTTCCTCCAGCACTCCTGACGTTGGCGCCAGTGTCTATTGCCTGTGCGTCGGCTAGGTGCCTCCCGTGTGCATGGTCCCTCCCCTGAGCGACCCCCACATGTGTATTTCCACTGTAAGCCTCTTGAGCATGTGTCTTTCCCTTGGCAAGCCACCTTGCCACCCCTGGGGTTGAAATATTCCACCTGCGGCTGGACACCCCAGTGTTCTCCATGTCTCCTTCGGGTCACATGTGTATTCTCTAAGTCCCCCCCTCTGGGTTGGCAGTAATTGCATATTTCCCCTGAACTTGGGATATGCTCCCCAGTGTACCTTGGTATTCCTGTGCTAAATAGGAGTCCTTCGTCCGTGCCAGTCTCACAACAGGGATCTCAGATTTACGCAGGGCACTGGAAGACAGCTGAGAAGGTGATTAGACTGGTAACCCCATTCGTCGTCATCCGACGTAACTCGGAGTGACAACGAAAGGGAACGTCTCGGTTACGTATGTAACCCTCGTTCCCTGAGTAGGGAACGGAGACGTTACGTCTGCCTGCCACTTTCCGCTGTACCGCGGGGATCGCCTGAGCTCAGTCTTGGCTCCTCAGCGAAGAAACATATCTGCCTGTTGCCGGCGTCCTCCTTTTATACCCACGAGGTGGGGCGGAGTTACGTCATGCAAATTCCGCAGACCCATGGCATGTCTTTGCCATTGGCTCGTTTTGTAATACTCGAAGTCGATAGGTGTTCTAAGCGAAACCCCATTCGTCGTCATCCGACGTAACGTCTCTGTTCCCTACTCAGGGAACGAGGGTTACATACGTAACCGAGACGTTTTCTGTGATGGGTAGGTTTAGGCGTAGGGTTAGTGTAACGGAATAGAATATACAGTTTGTACAGTATAAAAATCATTATGTCTATGGAAAGTCCCCATAAAACATGGAAACACTACGTGTGTGTGTGTGTGTGTGTGTGTGTGTGTGTGTGTGTGTGTGTGTGTGTGTGTGTGTGTTTGTGTGTGTGTTTGTGTGTGTGTGTGTGTGTGTGTGTGTGTGTGTGTGTGTGTGTGTGTGTGTGTGTGTGTGTGTGTGTGTGTGTGTGTGTGTGTGTGTGTGTGTGAGAGAGAGTGATCCGGAGCACATGGCCGATTCCCCTGAGGAAGGACCTCCTTTCTCAGGGACGGGGCACCCTATGGCACCCTCGTCCCGATCTCTGGAACCTCCACGTGTGGCTCCTGGACGGGACGAGGCAGGTTTGAGTACCCTACCACCAGCGGTGACGGCTACCATCACTTCCGCTAGACCGTCGTCCACGAGACACGTCTATGCATTGAAGTGGAACCTCTTCGTCAACTGGTGCTCTTCTCACCGAGAAGACCCCCGGAGATGTTCGATTAGTGTCGTGCTTTCCTTCCTTCAAGATAGGCTGGAGCGAGGGCTGTCTCCCTCCACCCTGAAAGTCTATGTTGCCGCTATTGCCGCACACCATGACCCGGTCGAAGATAAGTCTGTTGGAAGGCACGACCTGATCATCAGGTTCCTGAGAGGAGCGAGGAGACTGAATCCTCCTCGCCCTCCTCTCGTTCCCTCTTGGGACCTCTCAGTGGTCCTAACTGCCCTGCGGAGTGCTCCCTTTGAGCCGTTGCAATCAGTGGAGCTTAAGTTCCTGTCTATGAAGACAGCGCTCCTGGTTGCATTGGCCTCCATCAAGAGGGTGGGGGACCTGCACGCATTCTCCGTTGACGAAGCGTGCCTGGAATTTGGGCCGGCTTACTCTCACGTGATCCTGAGACCCCGGCCTGGATATGTGCCCAAGGTTCCTACCACTCCCTTCCGGGACCAGGTGGTGAACCTGCAAGCGCTGCCCCCGGAGGAGGCAGACCCAGCGTTGGCACTGCTCTGTCCAGTACGCGCCCTCCGTGCCTATGTAGACAGGACGCAGTGTTTCAGGACCTCAGACCAGCTCTTTGTCTGTTATGGTGGGAAGCTGAAGGGAAAGGCTCTCGCCAAGCAAAGGTTGTCTCACTGGATAGTGGACGCCATTGCTTTGGCATACCAGCAGCAAGGTCGACCGTGCCCCCTTGGTGTGTCTGCCCACTCCACCCGGAGTGTGGCATCCTCTTGGGCTCTAGCGCATGGCGCCTCGCTAACAGACATCTGCAGAGCTGCAGGCTGGGCGACACCTAACACATTCGCCAGATTCTACAATCTCCGAGTGGAGCCAGTGTCCTCTCATGTACTCGCTTCAACCGGCTAGTACTGGACCCGCTCAGGTGTCTTCGCTTGCTCGCCATTCCACTCCACGGATTGGATACGTGCGATATTCTCCTCAGGTGAGCTTCCTCGAAAGCCCTGAGTTCCTCCAGCACTCCTGACGTTGGCGCCAGTGTCTATTGCCTGTGCGTCGGCTAGGTGCCTCCCGTGTGCATGGTCCCTCCCCTGAGCGACCCCCACATGTGTATTTCCACTGTAAGCCTCTTGAGCATGTGTCTTTCCCTTGGCAAGCCACCTTGCCACCCCTGGGGTTGAAATATTCCACCTGCGGCTGGACACCCCAGTGTTCTCCATGTCTCCTTCGGGTCACATGTGTATTCTCTAAGTCCCCCCCTCTGGGTTGGCAGTAATTGCATATTCCCCCTGAACTTGGGATATGCTCCCCAGTGTACCTTGGTATTCCTGTGCTAAATAGGAGTCCTTCGTCCGTGCCAGTCTCACAACAGGGATCTCAGATTTACGCAGGGCACTGGAAGACAGCTGAGAAGGTGATTAGACTGGTAACCCCATTCGTCGTCATCCGACGTAACTCGGAGTGACAACGAAAGGGAACGTCTCGGTTACGTATGTAACCCTCGTTCCCTGAGTAGGGAACGGAGACGTTACGTCTGCCTGCCACTTTCCGCTGTACCGCGGGGATCGCCTGAGCTCAGTCTTGGCTCCTCAGCGAAGAAACATATCTGCCTGTTGCCGGCATCCTCCTTTTATACCCACGAGGTGGGGCGGAGTTACGTCATGCAAATTCCGCAGACCCATGGCATGTCTTTGCCATTGGCTCGTTTTGTAATACTCGAAGTCGATAGGTGTTCTAAGCGAAACCCCATTCGTCGTCATCCGACGTAACGTCTCTGTTCCCTACTCAGGGAACGAGGGTTACATACGTAACCGAGACGTTTTCTGTGATGGGTAGGTTTAGGCGTAGGGTTAGTGTAACGGAATAGAATATACAGTTTGTACAGTATAAAAATCATTATGTCTATGGAAAGTCCCCATAAAACATGGAAACACTACGTGTGTGTGTGTGTGTGTGTGTGTGTGTGTGTGTGTGTGTGTTTGTGTGTGTGTTTGTGTGTGTGTGTGTGTGTGTGTGTGTGTGTGTGTGTGTGTGTGTGTGTGTGTGTGTGTGTGTGTGTGTGTGTGTGTGTGTGTGTGTGTGTGTGTGTGTGTGTGTGTGTGTGTGAGAGAGAGTGATCCGGAGCACATGGCCGTCGCGTGGTGTGTGTGTGCTCAGCTATCACATGTAACCCTGTCCTTCTTGTTACCTCATTATTCCTTCCTCTTCTTTATCTTGGCTCTCGTCTGAGGACGCTGTTAACCCTGGCCTAGTTATATTCATGGCTCTAGTCTTTGTATTGTTTTATTTTCCCTGCCCTTTTCTTAGTCTAAGGTGTTTTTTCCTCTATTTTTTTACTTAGATTAGCCTCTCGTTCTTTTGAGCTTTTGTCTTTTCTCTCTCCCTTGTCTTTCTGCTCTTCTGTTTCTCCTATTCAATTTCTCCTCCTCAGTTTCTCCTCTTCAGTTTGTCGGCTCCTCTAAAGTTTCTCCTCTTCAGTTTCTCTTCTCCTCTTCTTTTTCTCTTGTTCAGTTTCCCTGCTCCTCTTCTGTTTCTCCTCTGCTGTTTCTCAGCTCCTCTTCTGCTTCTCCTCTTCAGTTTCTCAGATTCTGTTTCTCCTCTTCGGTTCTCAGTTCTTCTGTTTCTCCTCTTCAGTTTCTCAGCTTCTGTTTCACTTCTGTTTCTCGGCTCCTCTTCCGTTTGCTCCGTGGATATGCCTCCGATCTACTGGTCTCCAGCTCCGCAATGGCAGGTGGATCCCCTGTCTCCACCTCAGGCCACTGAACTTGTCACTCCACCTCGGCCCAATGACCATTCGGCTCCACAAGGCTCCTCTCTCCCTTGGCTCCACCTGGGACCGTCAAGTCAAGTCAAGTCACCTTCATTTATATAGCGCTTTTTACAATATGGACTGTTTCAAAGCAGCTTTACAGTGAAAATAGGATATTAAAGTAACAGAGATTGTTTTGGATTTACAGCAGTTCTAGAATAAAGTTAATGCCCAGCTAAAGTTAGTTTTGATTTATTCACTTCCATCACAACGATCATTAGTTATTAACCTAGGGGCCGCTAACACGACACTATTCTAACAGAAAACAGAGGTTTAGGACTAGTCCCAGACTAAAGTGCATGTTTGAGCAGGTTTAACTAAAAGCAACTTGCACTGACACATCTTAAAATATGCCAGTGCCATTGTTTTGTCTCAAGATGCACACTAGTAATTTTTTTTCCTAAGGCATGTTTATAAAAGCTACTTGTCCTAAATGTTCTAATTAACAGGTCTAATCCTGGTTTAATCCAAGCCCTGTCTGTGAAACCAGGCCATAAAGGTTTAATATTTAATTGGCGCATTCGTCGACTCCAGATGGTTCTTGTATAATGACTAAAAATGAACAAATTATTGTAAAGATAGATTGACCGATATATAGAAGAATGTTGTTACAGAACAAGGTGCTGTTTTATTTTCAAAATTTCAATGCAATTCTTAAATGGATAAATTAAATCAAAATGTAGGCTCATTGTTAAATCAGTTCTTGGCTTTGTTTTTTGCATATTGCCTAAAAAGTTGAAACACTAATCAAAGTGGGATATTGTTGGTTATTTGTTTTTCTTTTTAAATAAGAAGCTTAGTTTCAAGCCATTGCATCTAAGGTCCGTGTAACGCTTTGCAGTTCTTTGTTCAATTTGCACCATCACAATTAACCAAATGAAAAATTGGCTTCAAACTTTCATTTTCCATTTTGTTGGAATAATTCACAAACGGATAATTGTCTCTCAGTTTAATTTTCCATTCTACAATCTTGGGTTGTTGCAACCGAGTCTGGTTTTTGAACAAACATAAAAAAATGACTCATTGATCTGACTTTCCATTTCTCTGTGTTTTGCTCGCGTTTGGACCGTACCAGTTCCGCCGGGGGGTGGGGATGTGGATGCATTTACCCACAGTGCTGTAGCGTTATGTATAGGCCAATGGCACGTCTGAGTCTGACCATGAAATAATTTATCGCCAGTGGCAACGCGCTGAGATAGCTTTTTCAGACACGACATTCTTCTCTTCTTTATAGCTCTTTTGAGGCAGTTTCTATCGTTATCGTTTCATTTAATAACAACTGTCAAGAGCGTAGGGGACATTCTAGGGAAACAAATGCGCGAGAGCGAATCTCTTCGCAGGCGATTTCACTCACACGAATCTCGGGGCGCGCTATCAAAATTCGCTCTGCTCTAGCTGAGATATTGCGAGTGCACGCTCAATCTTGGTCCTTTTGACTCAATCTCAATACTTTTTATAGAATTATCTTATCTCTTTTATAATGTTTTCTTAAGTTGTCGACAAACAGAATAAGACATCACCGATTAAATAAAATAAGGATTTATTATACAAGTCATCATTAGTAGGCTAATTATTGTTTTAGGTATTTATAGGCCTACTGTATAGGGTGAATTCAGGGGTTTCCAAGTCACTCCAAGACACATAGAGAGAGAGAGATACAATATGATGTCAGATAATAATAAAATGCTAGACAATAATGATGTTGTCTATATAAGCTGGCAGCTCTGGTTGTACCGGTAAAATGTACTGTAAAATGTAAGGCTAGCCTATACAAATACAGACAGATCAAAAGATCCATTTGCAGGAACCACGGGAATTTCAGATCTAAGTATAGAAAAGCCATGCAATCCAGGGGTTCCTGAGGGACACAACCCTGCTCCAACACTGTTTTCAAATAATATTCTGATTTATAGCTGAAGCAGGTGAGTATAGGATTAACATGGTTAGTAGAAATAAAGCGGCACAGTGATACTGTATGTTCTGGTTCAGCATCATCATTAAAAACAATATCTGCTCAGAAATCGCTTAGGAAAGATTTGATAAAAGAAATGTTTATGCTTTTGAAGGACAGTCAGATTCACATAAAGGGATTTCTGGAAATTAAGCTGCTGATAAGGTAGCAAAGAAGGGTTTCACTTAGTTCCTGGAGGGCCACTGTCCTGCAGTGACGTGACATAGAGCAAAGTATGGTGTCCCATATTTGGAATTTGTGCTCTGCACTTATCCCATCAAAGTGCACACACACAGCAGTGAGCAGTGAACAAACACACACCATGAACACACACTTCTTATACACACCCAGAGTGGGCAGCCATTTTTTGCTGCGGCGGCTGGGGAGCTGTTGGGGGTTCGGTACCTTGCTCAAAGGTCTCACCTCAGTCGTGGTACATTCACTCCAGCATCCACCAACAATTCCTTCCAGTACTGAGACTCGAACCCAAAACGCTTGGGTAACAAGTCCGAGTCTCAAACCATTAGGCCACGACTGCATCGTAGCTATATCTCCAACCAGCTACAAAACCCCAGCCTGGAAGTTTCTGTAATCCCTGAAGAGCTTGATTATCTGGTTCAGGTGTGTTTAATAGGGGTTGGAGCAAAACTCTGCA
Organism: Siphateles boraxobius; assembly: GCF_051911475.1. Taxonomy (NCBI): domain Eukaryota; kingdom Metazoa; phylum Chordata; class Actinopteri; order Cypriniformes; family Leuciscidae; genus Siphateles; species Siphateles boraxobius. The sequence goes on from NW_027508835.1 coordinate 441,219, forward strand.
GTGACCCACCAGGAGACGTACACCTGCTCTGTAGGCAGAGTGAAATATTATATATTTATAACATTCAAACAGAATGAAAGAAAAGAATATCTATGATATATATGTTTAAGAAAGAGAAGGATTTATGAAAGAAATAGGGGGATAAAGAGCGAGAAACAAAAGGTTAAACATTGCACAAGCAGTCCATAGGACTTAATATTACATTAAATAAATTTAAAATCAAAGGGTTAATAAAAAGAGCAATAAAAGGAATGTGGCAAGAAATGTGGGATACGGAGGAAAAAGGTAGCCTAGAGAATTGTACAGATTACAAAGGGAGGTATGAGAATGGTGTGTGGAAATAGAAGGGAAGATACAGTAATTTCTCGTATCCGTGGTATAGGACATAACACACTCAATCATAATTGGGAAACATGATACAGGCCTCTGTACATGTGTGCACACAGAGACAGTGGAGCATGCTTTATTTCAGTGCATTAGATATAACAATGATAGGTTAAAGTTAGAAAATCAAATAAAGTCATTAGGTATAAATATTTTATCAATTAATAATGTATTAAGAAATGCAGTGATAGGCTCATGACTAGGGGAAGTTTCAAAGATGTAGCTAGACTTTTTAAAGGCAACAGACCTATTTAAAATAAAAAAAAAATGTTTTTTGTTTTTGTTTTTTTACTCCACATTGATGCTCCACACTCCATCTCAGTAGGTGGCAGAAATGTCAACAGCCACTAAATCGAAAGAAGAAGAAGATGATGAAGAGGACATGTGCACTCGGAACAGTCCCTCTATGCGAACAGTAGGTGGCGGTGTGTGCTCCTCTTGACAGAAGAAGAAGCTACGCAACACAGTCATTCTGTGCATCATTGCCAATGCATGCAAGATGGATGACCTGTACCAGCCGCAGTTCAGCCTATACCACGGCGCAAAAAGGTTGACAATGTCAGCCCGAGATCTGTCGAGAGACCGATTGGAGTCTATTTTTAAGGTGATTAACTGGTTGATTTAAATATTTTCGTGCATTTTTAAGTCTTTAACTTTCATTAATGTTAGCTTGATAGTTAAGCTACCGTTAGCCACTAGCCAGCATATGCAAGTGATCGCGCGGGCGCTTCCCGCAGGGTTTTGGAACGTAAAGTCTTCACTTGAGGGTTAGTTACTAACTACTATATATACGGTAACTAAGGGTATGTTTACATAACAACCATGTCAAAACTATCCCTGTTCACACGGATCTACAAAAAATATGTATTATGCATGCTACGCCAGTAACTTAGTTGGCGATGTCACTTTGTCATGAAACATCCGTTTTCAGGTCCCCAAAACCTTGTGGTCGGAACGGCCAAAACTCACACAAGATTTTCCGTTTTCAGTGGTGTCCAGTAAACGCACCATTTGCAGAGCTCTTCTTATAATGCAGTATTTTATCTTCATTGCCAGAATATGAGCCTTCAAATTCGTGGGCAGAATTTTTGTTAAAATTAAATTAATTTCTGTTTGTCCTGTTAAAGTTGAATCTTACTTTTTTTGCCTCGTAACTTACGTTAAAAATAGGCCTACGTTTCCACTGAACTATACACTTAATCATGAAATAACTTAATATATATTTATCTGTAAATAACATTCAGAAACTGTATTTGAAATAAATATCAATAAAGTTGTAAATATTGAGTGTGAAGCTCAGGATTTTCTTTAAGCCCCAAGTTTACGATTTGGGGGCATGTCAGTGGGAAACGTGGCAGAGTCACATTCATAAAGTAGTATATAGGTAGTCTTAGCCTCAGACGGGACCGTTGGCCATCAGTCTGAATGTCTTGCTACACGAGACTACAATATATAGGCTATATATATACATATATATTAGACATTTAGTAGTGGCATTAATCAAACTTTATTGTATCCTTCTCTTTAGGTTGAGCCAGATAGTCTTTATTTAGAGGACGACATCACAAGAGAAACATTTTTTCCAGATCAATCTGGACAGTTTCAGACCACCCTGATGAGAGACCGAGGATCATTTGCTGCTTCAGGGACAAGCAAAGAACAAGTTTTGACACCAGTTGCAGGCCCTTCAACACCATTATCCTGTCGCCCAAAAGGGAGCCCTGCCTTTACACACCCATCTAATACATTTCAAAACCCTCTCCGAAGGACCAAATCAGCAAGAAAACAAATTTATGTAGCAGACATTGAGGACAGCGGGAAAATATCTCCATACAGTATGTATTAGCCAGATCTTTTAGCTCATAACTACTTGTACTAACATTGTACTTCAAATGCTGTAGCTTATGTTAAACTGGATTAGTGGTTCACAACCCTGGTCCTGGAGTACCCCAATCACTGCACATGTCTCCGTAAAGTCCTCATGAAATCAAAAAGGAACATTTACTTTGCTAGCGCAAAGTAACCACTCCCCTCCAACCGTCAGTCAGCTATGAGCCATGGATAAATAGGAGGAGCTGAAGTAAAACCCCATTTCAATATTCCGTTTCACTCAGAAATACGTCACAGCACTGAAGTCGGTTGCAAGATCCGGTTCACGGGGACTTTAATCAAATGCACCTGATTCAGCTCATTAGTAGAACTAGAAACTCCAAGACCTCAGAATCAGAGTCAGATGGGTTTGTAAGAGAGACCTAAATAATGTGCAGTTTTGAAGCGAGGGTACTCCAGGACTAGGGTTGGGAACCGAATAACTGGATTATTAACTTTTCTTTCTTTATCACAGCTACAGTACATGTCACAATATCCGAAGGCCAGGGTGTTCAGGCAGTGGGACAAACAGTGCAGGAATATTTAAATTCTGCTGATAGCTACAGTATCTGCGATGCCAAAGGGCTGGCAATTGCGGATACATCAGAGACCAAAGGTATTTAACTGCAAATGTCCACGTTTATCCCCTGAACTACCATACATGTTTATCAACTGCCCAAAGAGTCCATCTGAGAATGATGGTGGTGGTCACCCTAGTTGTACATGAGAAGTTTAACTGCTTGCAGACAAAAGTGATGTTGATTAAATGTGTGTCAGTTTGTTTAAATGACCATTTTAAGCAAACTATTGTATATTCTGGTACACAAAATGTAAAATGTGGCATGTGCAAAGGTCATAGACTGAAAAATGACACATTTGTACTGTATTCTATTCTAGTGTTAGGCTGTTGTAAGTGGGTTTGTGAGGGAATTATGAAGTGCACTGCAACACCATATCTGAAAAAGTCCAACAAAGAACAAGAGATAAGGTGTTCCTCACATTTTGTGTGTGCAGTTTTGTGAATTTTGTAGAAATGTAAGTAGAAACCGTGAAATGTAATGTAGGCATAATTTAGTAATTTTGTTGCATTTTTAGATTTGGAATTTTGGAAAACATCAAGCCGGAAGGTATACGCCATCAGAACAGTAGACCTGACCAAGCTCAAGACGGGAAGACTTGAAAGTGCCTCCAAAAAGAAAAGGCAATATATATATTTTTTTTTTCAGGAATCAAAATGAACTACTATGCAGTAGAGGCATAACCATGTAAACACCACTCACTATGTGTGACTGCATCATCACAGCTAGTGTTATAACGGTCAGGTGTATACCTAATGTCCCAGAATAGGCCTGTGTGACCGATAAATAAATGATACAAATTAGAGTAACAAACAACCTTTTCATCCATGTTGGCCTTGTGCTATTTCTGCATGATTCACTTGAGTCATCTTGTAAAACTAAAAGCTTGCACTGCTATTTTTAACCAATAATATGATCAAAAAGCAGTTGAAGGATGATGTGCAGAACTGAATTAATTATCTGAGATTCAATTATCTGATCAATTAATCTAACTCTTATAAAGTTATTATATAGGCTCTTAGTTGTTTAAAAGTCTTTGTTAGAACTGATAAGAGAACCTAAGATTTAACCTGAGTGTTTAGATAACATTGTGTAAAACAGAGAGCCAGAGCCTTATGTGACTTACCAGACAAAGGATGATGTTATTGGTTTTAACTCACTAATACAGTGATCAATGAATGGGAATTACAATCACTTAATTTAACACTATCAGTGATAAAAGGAAAGCTTCTCAAAGTCTTTAAAGCAGGCAAAGTTAAGTTGCATGCTTAAATGTATGCAGTTTTGCAACAATACACTGTACTGAAAAACCCGTATCTAATGATCTCCCTGATCAACTGTTACCACCTTTCCTTCAAAGCAATGTTTAATAGTTAGAATTCTAACACCCAAATAGCGCTGTGCTGAATAGTATAGTGTATTTACGATAGTTGGAGATATTGCCAATAGCTGATGTCTTTGTCGATAGTCAAGATGATATTGGGGTTGTTTTCTTATTATTGTATAATATTATTAAGCTAGTATAAAAATTGGCCTAGCATAGTTTTACTTCAGCGTCATAAGCCTAAAAATATAATGCAAATGACAACACTAATAAATTATTATATAAAAATGTATAGCTAGTAATTCTATAACAGGTTCATGCAATCAGTCAACAATGAAAATTAAAAGCAGCTTTATTTCAAACACCAACAGAAAAACAACTGGAAAACAAAGACCATAAACCTGAAGAATACTGAAATAGCTTGCATTGGCCACATGCAATAACAAAATAAAGCATCTATTCATGGTGGTATAATTTTAAAGTAACATTTAAAATGTGTAATAATAATATAAATAAGGATGATGATTTTTACTCTACATCTTGATAATGTTAAAGGGGTGATGAACTGAGAAATCAAATTTTCCTTGAGCTTTTGACATCTAAGAGGTCATCATATTATAAGAATATCCTGTAAGTTTCAGAACTGAAAACGTCCTTGTTAGTCCAATAAAAGCTTTTATTGACACCAGGCTCAGCAAACGACTCGTTTTTTAAAGTGGGGAACTATGAGGATAAAACACCACCCCCGCAGAAGAAGATCAACGCCAACTTACTTAGCCCCGCCCACCGATCCGCGCATTACACGAAACTCATTATAATATGCAAAACTGTTATCCACTCACAGCAGTGGGCGTTTACTTCCAAGTCTTCAATGCGAGACGCCCATAAAAACCGAGCGTTTTTGAGCTAGGCTCAAAACTATGGTAGAAAATAGCCTATTACTTATTCATTTTGATGTTTTTGAATGTAAAAACCAAGCGAACGTCATAAGTTGACCTCAAACAACAATATATTTGTTTTTTTTTTAAAAGCCAGTTCATGACCCCTTTAATGTTACAGATATACTGTAGTATTGTCTGTGAAGTAATGGACATGTCTTTTTCACTTTTTTTTTTCAGGGTGGACCCCGAAGAAAATGAAGTTCTAGATGGCCTGCTTGGCATTGAGCTTGAGATAAAAAACTCTGCATCAAAGCTAGCTGAAAACATAGATGAAAAATTTAACGAGCTAACCATTTCAGTCAACCACATTAAGGCTAATGACCTAGAGGTAGTGCAACAGATTGACGTTTTAGCGGAGGTGAAGGAGAAAGTTTCTCAAGTGTCAAAGTCACTATCCATTGCTTCCTCTCTGCGAGATGCGTTGGCATGTAGGATGTGCACAAACATCCCAAATTCTGTGCTTGTTATAACGGCATGCTGTGGCCAGGTGGCAGGGTGTGGCCCCTGTATCCAGACCTATCTAAATGATAATGACAGCTGCCTTTTATGCAAGGCAAATATGTTCGCAGGCAAACTGGTGTTTTTAAGAGGCCTGAGTGAGGTACTGGCAAAACTGACAAATGCAGCGACTTAAATGTGGTCTGGCTGACAGTTTGGCTCAAAAGTTCAGAAATAATAATGTTGAGAAATTTTATGTGTTTTAGCACCTTGCTTTTTTTTTTTTTTTGTTAAGAATCTTGGGCATGGTGTTCAGGGGTTTGTATGGCATCTGGCCAAGTAATTTTTTCTTTTTCTGTATCACATTTTTGTATGTGTGTAGAGGCATAAATTCAAAAAAGCCAGCTGAGTTTATCTGTGTAGCCTGGTGCCATATGCAGTGTCTTAATAGAAATTTTTTCCTAGCAGAATATGCTGGCTAAGGGTCATTTCACTGTTCAAAACTGTAAAAAAAAAATAGCACTGATACTTTAAATAAAGTCTGGTTTGAGTGTTTCCCCATTTTCCCCATGCAGTGGGGCATTTTAAGAAACTGAATTCTGACTTTAACAAAATGTAACAATGGTACTTCACAAAATAAACCATTTCAACTTGTAAATGTATTTATGTCATTAATACCAGTTACGTATGACCCGGGCCTCACCCCACACCCAGTTCACCATAGTCATAGTGCATAGCTGATGATATATAGTGATGTGTTGGCAAACATAAATCATGTCTATCAATGCAAATAATGTAGAATGTTCATGTACTGTAGCATGAAACCATTCCATGCTGCAGTTCAGGAGTGAGAAAAGACTGACAGAACAGATAATACATAAAATATACTTTTATAGATTTATAGAATATAGATTTTGATTATGACAAAGAATATTCATAATCCTAATATGGGAGGTTAAAGCCTGGTTTCACAGACAGGGCTTAGATTTGACAGGATTAGGCATTAGTTCAATTAGGACATTTAAGTAACGTTTATAAACATTTTAAGTGTGTATCTTGTGACAAAACAATGACAGTGACATATTTTATATGTAAGTTGCTTTCAGTTAAAATGGCTCAAACATACATTTTAGTCCAGGACCAGTTTAAGCCTTGTCTGTGAAACCAGGGCTTAAAGTATTAATTCTGCAAAAACTGTTTGTTGTCAGCATTTTACTGTTTTTTTTTTTTAAATTAAGAATTCTTCTGCATTAATGTATAAGTTGTTTATTACTTTATGTACCGTTTTTAATGCTTTAAATATTGTTAACATTAGATACAGAGTAGGTAATTTACAGCAAAGCATCTCATAATCTCGCATTTTTGTAGCGTTGCTGTCCTGGTACTAGAACCACTTATCTAAAAAAAAAAAAATCGGACAACTTTTAATGCGACTTTAAATGAGACTTTAAGAAGAAATTGCAATTTGAAAAGTAACCAATAAAGAGGTCAGACAAAAATAGTAAAGTAAACAATGATTTTTGCCTCTGATATAGTGGAGTAGAAATCTTAATACTCTCAAAAAGGTACTAAAGGCTACTACTGGTGCTAATTTGTTTAATTTGAACAACAACAAAACACCACCACACTAGCCTATTGCTCCAGTCTATGTGTAATGTTTACATATGTCTCCAAACCCTCCCAGAGTAGTTCACTGTGACCTAAAAGACAATCATAAAACATTTCCTCACAACTACAGGTTGACAACAGCAATGTTTCCCTCTGCACCTGAAGGTCAGGGTGACCATCGAGGGGGTCTCGTCGAAAGGGCGCAGGATAAGTCAGAGTTCCTCCATTCCAAATGTGGTCAGCTGCAAGATCCTTAGCAGGTGGAAGGAACTGAGGTGGGATTCGAGCGGTCCTGAGATGGGCTGCAAAAAGAGCATCGGGTATACCCTTGGATGGGATTGTATGTGCATTCCAGGCAGGGATGAAATTCTGTAGCCCAACCATGCAGCATTTGGAAGCAATGGCTGAGACACAGTGCTTCCAAAATGGGTCATCAATGTCCAAAAAAACATTGTTGGCCAAGGCACACAATGTGTACTTAATTGGGTAGTTTATTCGCGAGTTGACTTCGACCCACTTTCTTTCAGCAGCGTGGTTCTGTCTTGACTGACTTTGAATGAAAGGGGGTCTATTGACATTAGTGCGAAAGGCCCGAAGATTGTCTTGTTGATACAGACATAAATAAAATTCACGTCCATGATCAACTCTTATCTGATCAAAAAGGCCATGGCTCAAGCAGATTTCTCTGTACACATCGTCATAAATTATCAGATTATTTTTGATCGGCATTACAGAAAATCCCAAAATCTTCCCACTGAAACCATCAGAGGCAACAACTTCAGTCACTCCAAAATCCACAAGCTTTTCGTTTTGGTCCATGTGTATTTTGTGACCGGCATACTCAGCGTAATAGACATGTGGATTAGTTTGGCGAGCAGTTCCCTCTCTTCGCATCTCTGTGTACTGCGGGGTAATTTGTGCCAGTGCACGCCTTACAGTTCTTTCACCCAACCTGTATCCCGAAGCTCTCAACATCCCAGTCATCATCTTTCTACCATACACAGGGCCGCAAACAGTAACTGCTGGTCGAACGACTGCATCCACACCATCTCTCCCTAGCCATGCATAATCGAAACGATGAATGTTTCTCGATGCGCAGAATTTAGAAATGGAGGAAATACTGGAACCTCTCCCAAGTCCATATTGCTGCTGTAAGACCTCTTGAACTTGTGTGCATGTGTATCCCAGCTCCTCTACTAACCTGCGAATTACACTTTCGTAATCATCAAGCGCACTCCACTCACACATCTTCCAGACAATCTGTGTTTTTTAACCTGAAGTCACACAGTTAATAGGGTTCTAACATGTAGATGATAAATATGGTCAGACTCAGACGTGCCATATACATAACGCTACAGCGCTGTGGGTAAATGCATCCACATCCCCACCCCCCACTCCACCCCCCGGCGGAACTGGTACGGTCCAACCGCGAGCAAAACACAGAGAAATGGAAAGTCAGATCAATGAGTCATTTTTTTATGTTTGTTCAAAAACCAGACTCGGATGCAACAACCCAAGATTGTAGAATTGAAAATTAAATTGAGAGACAATTATCCGTTTGTGAATTATTCCAACAAAATGGAAAATGAAAGTTTGAAGCCAATTTTCCATTTGGTTAAATGTGATGGTGCAAATTGAACAAAGAATTGCAAAGCGTTACACGGACCCATCTAATGACTCAATCATGTTGAGATCAACAATGTAAATCTAGTATAGCTGATAAGATTTTAGTGACTTTTGAAAATTTCCCATTAAAATGTGGAAGGTGTATTTTCATAACAAATTTGTTCTAATGAGCTAATAAGTCTGTAATGAAACATTTTGAGTATCTAAAAAAATAACACCTGCTATCTGTGAAAATTAAAATTCACTTATTGATACAATTTAACTTTCATTTGATACTAACAACCTCAAATGACTCAGTCTACAAAACACACCTCTGTTGCGAACAGATATGGCAGACGAGCAAAATTATTTCAAATACATCATCGCTCAGTCCTGTAACTCTTGACGGGACTAGATGAGTTCTTGTAGAGCCGCTGCGAGTATCTTTTTTATCCTTTCTTGCCGAGCCGACTCCCCCTACCTCCTCCTCCGCTTGCAGAATTGTATAAAGAACAAAAATCGGACAGGGAAGGGGGGTTGATACGCTGAAGCTGAAATCGAGAGGCGAACCCAGGAAAGAGGAGTATTTTGTACACTGGACTTTCCCCCCCTTCGTCCCTAAAAAGGAGGGGGAAATGTCATATTTTTAAAAGCGATATTTTTAAAATCAAGGATTACGAATAGGCTTACGCGCCTATCTCTGAGGATACATATTTTAATTTGTTAAAAAATATGGCCGAGAACGTTCTGGACTCTGGCCCGCCTTCAGCCAAGAGGCCTAAACTGTCCTCCCCGGCACTATCTGCCTCAGGCAGCGATGGAAACGGTAAATATTTATTTTGTTTAATTTTCACGATACCGGGATATATGTGTTGTGAATCACCAGACTCAGAGAGATCCATTTGCAGCGTAAAGTTTAATAACAGATTAGTCAGACAGGCAGGGGTCAAAGACAGCAAACACAGCACTGGAGACAAGGCTTAATCGAGGTCGAATTACCAGGCAGAAGATCAGGGCAGGCAGAGAACAGGCAGAGTCCGTGAACCAGGCAGTGGTAACGTGGGCAGGCAGCAGGCAAGGAGAAATCCAAGACAAAAGGGGTCGATAAACAGTCAGGCAGTCACTGGGTAATAATGCTCGGTAGTGTTCACAAAAGCAAAACAAAACTGAGAGCTGTGCATGGTGCAGTTAAATAGCCCGGTAGATGGGCTGCAGCTGGGCATGGTGATCAGAGTCAGTGATGAGGCTTATGGGAAATGTAGTGCGAGTATGAGAGTCAATATTCGGGTGAGGGCTCCCTCTGCTGGCCAGGGAGGGAGGTTGCGGAGTCCGGGATTGTGACAGAGCCCCCTCCCTGCGAGCGACTCCTGGCGTGAGGCGCCTGACGACGTCGGGGTCTTCCACGTGGTCGTGGAGCCGGTTTGGTGGGATGGGCCTGGTGGAAGTCTGTAATCAGGCTGGGGTCCAGGATGTCTGTGGCGTCTACCCACGAACGTTCCTCAGGGCTATATCCTTCCCAATGAACCAGGTACTGCAGGGAACTGCCCCGACGTCTGGAATCCACGAGCTCCTGAACTTGATAGACCTCATCGCCCTCCACTTGGATGGGCTGGGGGCTCTGGTCTCGGGATCTCCCCTCCTCCCTCTCGTTGGGCCCATCAGCGGGTTTGAGTAGAGAGACATGGAAGGTAGGAGCGAGACGATAGTGATTAGGCAAGTCAAGACGGAAAGAGACTGGTGTGATCTGCTGTGTGATCTTAAATGGACCCACATACCTGGGACTGAGTTTTTTGCAGGGGAGTCGCAGGCGGAGATCTCGGGTCGACAGCCAGACCCACTGGCCCGGGTGGTATTCCGGCCCCGGCCGACGACGACGGTTAGCCTGTTCCCTCTGACGGCGAACCGCTCGTTGGAGATGGGTATGGGCTTGGTTCCAGGTCTCCTCGCTGCGCTGTAGCCAATCGTTCACGGCTGGAACATTTGTGGGTTCTCCTGACCACGGGAAGAGTGGTGGTTGAAAACCCAGGACACACTGAAAGGGTGTAAGGCCGGAGGAGTGCTTCCGGATAGAATTTTGGGCGTACTCTGCCCAGAACAGGTAATGACTCCAATCCTGTTGGTGCTGATGGCAATAGGAGCGCAGGAATCGGATTACCTCCTGGTTCATGCGTTCGGCCTGCCCGTTGGATTGAGGATGATACCCAGACGTTAGACTGATGTTGACCTGAAGGGTAGTGAAGAAGGCTGACCAAACTTGAGATGTGAACTGGGGTCCTCGATTGGATACTATGTCTTCTGGCAGGCCGTAGAATCGGAACACTTGATTTGCAGAGGTGTTCGGCGGTCTGCAGCGCTGTGGGGAGTTTTGCGAGGGGAATTAGGCGACAGGCCTTGGAGAACCGGTCGATAACGGTGAGGATGGTGGTGTGACCTTCGGAAACAGGGAGATCGGTAATGAAGTCGATGGCAATGTGCGACCATGGGCGCTGTGGAATGGGAAGCGGTTGTAACAGACCGGCAGGTAGTTGACGTGATGACTTCTGGGTATTAGAGCTTGCCTGGGATTTAGCCTCTTAGCGGTACGTAGATACTCCAGGTTCTTATGGTCGGTGAGAACGATGAACGGATGGACAGCACCCTCGAGCCAATGCCGCCACTCTTCGAAGGCTGCCTTCATGGCCAGGAGTTCCCGATCACCCACATCATAATTTCTTTCGGCGGCATTCAACTTACGGGAGTAGTATGCACAGGGGTGCAACTTGGGTGGCGAACCTTGGCGTTGTGAAAGGATGGCCCCTAGAGCGGTGTTTGAGGCGTCCACCTCGACTATGAACGGTAGAGCGGGGTCAGGATGGTGCAGGATGGGTGCTGTGGTAAAGCGTTGTTTGAGCTGGTTAAATGCCTGGGTGGCAGGCTCATTCCACGGAAGACGATGTGTTCCTTTCTTCACCAGAGAGGTGAGTGGATTTGCCACGGCACTGAAGTTCCTTATGAACCGTCGGTAGAAGTTGGCAAACCCTAGAAAGCGATGCAGCTCTTTCAGGGTTGCGGGTCGTGGCCAATCACGGACTGCCCTGACCTTGCCCTCGTCCATAGCAACTCCGTCCGGGCTGATGACATACCCCAAGAACGAAACGGAGGTCTGGTGGAACTCACACTTCTCCAGTTTGGCGTACAGATGGTGGTGAATGAGTCTCTGAAGGACGGCCCGAACGTGCTGCACATGGTTTGTGAAGGTGTCAGAGTAAATCAGGATGTCATCAATATACACTATTACTGTACGGTGGAGCATGTCTCTGAAGACGTTGTTGATGAATGACTGGAAGACGGACGGACTGTTCGCCAGGCCAAACGGCATGACCAAGTACTCGTAGTGCCCTGTGTTGGTTGAGAAGGCCGTCTTCCACTCGTCCCCCTCCCTGATGCGGATGAGATTGTACGCACAACGTAGATCGAGCTTGGTGTAGTACTTGGCCGTACAGAGTAATTCCAAGGCGGCTGGTACCAGCGGGAGCGGATAGCGAAACTTTACAGTGATGTCATTCAGGGCACGGTAGTCAATGCAGGGTCGGAGGCCTCCGTCCTTCTTCTGGACAAAGAAGAAACCGGCGGATGCCGGAGACGTGGAAGATCGAATGAAGCCCTTTGCAAGCTCCTCCTCAATGTATCTCCTCATAGCTTCGGACTCTGGTTGGGAGAGAGGAAAGATACGACCCTTGGGAGGTACGGATCCGGGTAGCAGATCGATGGCACAGTCACTGTCACGATGAGGTGGGAGCTGTGAGGCTCCTGCTTTACTAAAGGCCTCTGCCAGATCGTGGTATTCGGAAGGTTCAGGTTCAGGTTAGCCCTCTCCACGGGCACAGAGATGACTTGGATGGAAGAAGGAGCAACAGGAGCGAGGCACTTAGAGTGACAGTGTGCGCCCCAACGGACAATCTGGTTGGTTCTCCAATGGATCTGAGGATTGTGTTTACGGAGCCATGGCAGGCCTAGGATCACAGGGGTGCGTGGACCGTGGAAGACATAGAACTGAATAACCTCGAAGTGGAGCGCCCCTGTCTGCAGCTGGAGCTCTTGGGTGAGATGGGAAATGTGACCGGAGCCTAATGGCCTTCCGTCGATGGCTTCGACTGCAAGAGAAGAAGGGCAACGGATTAGTGGAACGTTGTGTTGTCGGGCAAAATCTGCAGAAATAAAGTTCCCGGCGGCACCAGAGTCTACCAGAGCTCTGGTGGGAACCCGCTTACCGTTCGTCATGATCACAATGGGCACAAACACAGACGAGGTGGGGTGTAGTGCTTCGAGGTCTGGACTCACCGGTCGAGAAGTGGTGGAACGAGGTCTGGATGGACAGGAGATGCGGAGGTGACCAGCCTCGCCACAGTATAGACACAGGTGAAGCCGGACTCTTCGGTCTCTCTCCTCCGTGGGCAGATGGTAGGCGTTGATCTGCATAGGTTCGGGTTCATCAGCGCGAACGGGGGTCGCGGCCCGAGTGGCTTGAACAGTGCGATGAGCAGGGATGGCGCGGTGACTCGCTCTGCGAGATCGCATGAGATTGTCGATCTGGATCGTGAGATTTATGAACTGGTCGAGGTTCCTGCCCTCATCACGACAGGCTAATTCAGACTGCAGATCATGGTTCAGGCCTCTTCTGAAGATTACCTTGAGCGTGTCGTCATTCCAGGAAGTTTGTGCGGCCAGGGTGCGATGCGTGAGAGCATATTCGGCAGCGGTTAATTTTCCCTGCATGAGCTCCAGTAAGCGATCGCCCGCGCTCTTTCCCTCCCTGGAGTGCTCGAAGACCTCCCTGAGGCGTTGAAGAAACACTGGAAAGGACGGAAATGCTGAACCATCGACTCTCCATACGGCCGTCATCCATTCCAACGCCCTCCCCGTCAGTAACGAACACATGAAGGCAATCTTCCCTTCATCGTTCGAATACAGCGCTGGTTGTTGCTCGATGTACAGTGAGCATTGGAGAATAAAGCCCTTACATTTGTCGGGATCCCCGTCAAACTTTTCTGGGAGCGCTAGACGACGAGTCGCGGTGGGCGGAGCGAGTGCGGGGCTGACAGCAGCGGCAACGGCTTGTGTGGGTGGTGGCACTGGTGACGAGGCTTGGAGACCTCGAACAGCTTTGACCAGCTCATCCATCAGTGAGGTGAGATGACTTAGCTGATGATGGTGGGCAGCGATTTGGTCAGCTTGGGCTGAATAGGCGGCAGACAAGGTTGACATTGCTGCTGGATCTGGTTGTGGCGAAGTTTTCTGTTGTGAATCACCAGACTCAGAGAGATCCATTTGCAGCGTAAAGTTTAATAACAGATTAGTCAGACAGGCAGGGGTCAAAGACAGCAAACACAGCACTGGAGACAAGGCTTAATCGAGGTCGAATTACCAGGCAGAAGATCAGGGCAGGCAGAGAACAGGCAGAGTCCGTGAACCAGGCAGTGGTAACGTGGGCAGGCAGCAGGCAAGGAGAAATCCAAGACAAAAGGGGTCGATAAACAGTCAGGCAGTCACTGGGTAATAATGCTCGGTAGTGTTCACAAAAGCAAAACAAAACTTCGCACTGAGAGCTGTGCATGGTGCAGTTAAATAGCCTGGTAGATGGGCTGCAGCTGGGCATGGTGATCAGAGTCAGTGATGAGGCTTATGGGAAATGTAGTGCGAGTATGAGAGTCAATATTCGGGTGAGGGCTCCCTCTGCTGGCCAGGGAGGGAGGTTGCGGAGTCCGGGATTGTGACAATATGAATCACCAATTGCTTGTTTTGTATGTACCGTTGCACACTCAAGACGTTTAAGCGGGGAATGTTTTTTTCCCTCTTAGTTTTGTCACAGGCTAGCAAGCTCAGGCTAGTTTGGGAAGCTAACGACTTCGTATCCGCACGAGACTTAGCTTTAGCTTGTCATTCCAGCTAGGTTAGCATTAGCGCTTTTCCGATCGCTATTGGGATTCACTCACAGCGGCAGACCAACACACGCTGTCCCTAAGCCTGGGTCTGTGCTTGGTGTTAACTGGTGTAAATGTAAAACTGACGAGTGCAATGAAAAGCATAATAGTTCTACGGTGGCAATAACAGTAGTGGGATTTGTTGTTTGTTTTCAGTGAAATATCAGTTTCGGTTTGGTTCTCACTTGCAAAGAGTTTGGATCAGTTCTTCAATTAATTACAATGTACTAAGTTTTATACAAAAAATTGTAACAATAACTAGACAAATGGCTTCTGAAAGCTATGTCTTGACATTTCATCAATGCTCCATAATTTACTAACCATCGACAGTGATTAACATGAATTAACGTTAGCCTGCTAAACTGTGAGTCAATCAACTTGAAAACTTTCTGACTGCACTCAAACACTGATGTTTTAATAAACTGCCCTTGTGCAACGAGCACAACTCATTGCGTTTTCATCAACATAATCTTATGTTCTCTTTAACGTTAATAAATGTGATTAATATTGGTTAGCTAGCTGGTCAGCTAATAACAGACTGATGCTGAAGGCCCGCACAACAACTCCCTGCCATTGTTAGCTAGATGCATATTAACTCATTCTTCATTATTTTAAGGTCCTGAGTCTTTTTCACTGGGTTTAGACAAATTCATGAACTCGTTTATGGAGCTTTAATTGACTTAACAATTGTGTGATTTGGAGGATACAAATGTACTTGTGTTGTGTTTTAGTGAGTTCGCTTGCTGGCTCAAGCAAACTCCTTTGTCGTCCTTACGACTTCACCAGGCTCCACCTTCTCTCTAGATCTGGTTGGTCCTCAGTCGCACCAGCTCTGTCTCAGTCCTTCGGCACCTTGGCTTGTCCCCGTGGCTCAGAGAGACTTCCCTGAGTCTCCAACTCTCCTGGCTCCACCACTGGTGCTGGGTCCTCTCACTCCACCCTGGCTCCTCCCTCTATCATTCTCTACCTTAAGCCTTCGTCCTGGCTGTGCTTTTGGTCACCTGGCGCCTCCCTCCATCATCGCCTCCCTGGCCTGGTTTTTCCCTGCATCACTGCCTACCTGGCTCCTTCCTCCATCATCGCCTCCATGGCTCCTCCATCCATCATCACCATCCTGGCTCTTTCCTCCATCATCACCACCCTGGCTCCTCCATCCATGATCACCACCCTGGCTCCTCCCTCCATCATCTCTACCGTAGGTCTTCATCCTGGCTGTGCTTTGGGTCACCTGGCTCCTCCCTCCATCATCGGCTCCATGGCTCCTCCCTCCATCATCGCCTCCCTGGCTCCTCCCTCCATCATCACCACCCTGGCTCCTTCCTCCATCAATTCCGCCGTGGGCCTTTGTCCTGACTGTGCTTTAGGTCACCTGGCTCCTTCCTCCATCATCGCCTCCCTGGCTCCACCCTCCATCATCTCTGATTAGTCACAAGTCTGTATTGAGTCACAATTTCATTGTGATTTGGTTTTGTTTTCCCTGTTTCAGGTAATTTTTAGTTTCCATTGTTGTTGATTAGTTTTACACCTGTTCTTAGTTACGTTGATTACTCCCTGTGTAATTAAGCCCTTAGTTCCCTTTGTTTAGTGTTCAGTCTCTTTTATGTGGTTGTGTTTTACTGTTATTTCCTTATCTCCTGTGTGTTCTTAGTTTATTGTGTAATAAAGTCTTTCTGTTTTTCTTTTGCTGTAGTGTGTCAGAAGGAAATATTACTTTACATTTCCAAACATTCGTTTTGCCATTAATTGTAATAATTCAGTGAGATGTTTGTATGCACAAGCATGATTTGATCTCACCATCATCGAGTCCATCTGGGATTACATGAAAACCAGAAAAAACTGAGACTGACTAAATCCAGAAGATCTGTGGCAACGTCTCCAACACAACAGCTGCCAGTTTGCAAAGTTTCAAATGATTATTAAGGGGTGGTTGATTTTGATTTCACTTTTCTAACTAGAGTTAGTGTGTAATGTTGCGAGCATTAACAACATCTGCAAAGTAACAACACTCAAAGTTCAAAGCAAAGCGAGATATTTTCTTTTAAAGAAATTGTTTTTTAAGGACTACAACAAACGGCTGGTAGGGACTACAATGAGCTTCCTCCCGGGCTATTGACATCACAACCCCTAAAATTTACATAAAATCTTGATTTAGCATGATAAAACCATGGTTGCACGTCACATGACTCCTAAAGCACGTCTACAGAAGACAAAGCTGATCTGGTTTCCTGCCGGTTTTCCCTCATTCCTTCTCCACTTCAGCATCTGGAGGAAAGACAAAACTCTTCATTTGACTTCCTCATTTAAAAGGAATGTATTCTTTCAGAGAATCTAATCATGAAACCTGTGTCAAAAATGGGTTTGATTACATCTGCTGTTTAAATAGTTTTATTTATGTAAAGTTTGTTCATAAAATGTGTTTTTTTATGAACAAATCTATTTTTTTGTTTGTTTGTTTGTTTGTTTCTGTTGGTGAGAAACTAAAGATAAACTGTTTTTGATACTGTTGAAACTAAAGATATACAGTAACCATTAATTATGGTCAATAAATCTGATTTGGCAAAGTGACTTTCCAAGAATGCTTATGTAAAGTTTTCACCGGTGACGATTCGGTCACTCGGCCTGTCACTCAAACGAGACCGCAGCTGTTAATGGACCACAACCATCCAATCAATTCCCACTGACAGAATCAAGCCCAAACAACTCAAACACACATATATTATGTAGAATACGGCATTAAACAATTTCGTAAGGGAAAAAAATTAATAATCAAGACGGAGTACAAATGCGTTCTGGAGTGCTAACACTAATTTGTATGTGTGTGTGTGTGTGTGTCCAGAGAACATGGCCGTCGTGTGTGCGTGTGTGTGTGTCCAGAGCAGGGGCGGAGTGGGGCACTAAAATCCACCGGGAAAATTCTGACCGTACCGGCCCACCACCAGCAAACCAGGCACTTTCAATACATTTGTAAGGAACTATAGATATTTAAGTGCAGTATAAAAAGAACTGTGTGGGTGGATGGAAATCTCAAGCATCATGCAAGGACATGTATTTGGGGAATCAGACCCATAGCATTCCAATAGTTGCCTGTATAAATTTAGAAATGTAAGTATAGACAATGCCAGCCTAATAACACAGGTAATTAAATAAATGGAAAACCAGCCACTTTGAATAGGTTTGTAGATAACTATTAAAGTATATACATAGTTCCAAAGAGTTTCATAAACCATCTATCAGGAATTTTGAGTAGCCTAGGTTTATAGTGAACTATAGACCTCTGATTATAAAGAGAGATAAGTGTCCTTTTCTCAGGGGCACAGAGAGTTGTGTCCTTTCCTCAGGGGCACAGAGAGCAGTGTCTTTACCTCAGGGGCACAGAGAGTTGTGCCCTTTCCTCAGGGGCACAGAGAGCAGTGTCTTTACCTCAGGGGCACAGAGAGCAGTGTCTTTACCTCAGGGGCACAGAGAGTTGTGTCCTTTGCTCAGGGGCACAGAAAGCAGTGTCTTTACCTCAGGGGCACAGAGAGTTGTGTCCTTTCCTCAGGGGCACAGAGAGCAGTGTCTTTACCTCAGGGGCACAGAGAGTTGTGACCTTTCCTCAGGGGCACAGAAAGCAGTGTCTTTACCTCAGGGGCACAGAGAGTTGTGTCCTTTTCTCAGGGGCACAGAGAGCAGTGTCTTTACCTAAGGGGCACAGAGAGCATTGTCTTTACCTCAGGGGCACAGAGAGTTGTGTCCTTTTCTCAGGGGCACAGAGAGTTGTGTCTTTACCTCAGGGGCACAGAGTAAGTGTCCTTTCCTGAGGGGCACAGAGAGTAGAGTCCTCCTTCTGAGATGGAGGTGGGAAATAGGAGTTTTAGCCTGAAAAACATGAGCAGGGAAAAGAGTGCCTTTAATTTTTATTACAGTAATTGAATTGGTCCGCATAATGAATTAATACTTTAGTCATATTAAATTGTCATGATAACGTATCGGTTACCTAACCTAACCTCGGTTCTCTCTAGAAGAGGGAACGAGTATTGCGTAAGTTAGCTCAGGCTACGGGAAAGATTCATCTTTTCAAGATATTGAAGCCAAAAAATTATCCTTAATTTTTGAATCCATTGTCAACGCAGTGCAGCAGCTAGCAGACCTAGTGCAGGCTGTCTAGCATGCTCATGAATGCCCTGCGCTCACTGCTGCACTGAAGAGACCGGTAGGGGAAAGAGGCGTGTTGAGGAAGGTGGCGCGCTCGGATTCCCTCATGTCGGCAAGCGTCAACCAGAGGTGCCTCTCTGTGACGGTCAACGCGGCCATAGACCTTCCGATGGCTTGGGCTGCGGTCTTGGTAGCGCGGAGTGATAGATCCGTCGCGCTCCTCAAGTCTGTTACGGCAGCTGGGTCCCGGCCCTTCTCATCCCATTCACGGAGGAGGTCGGCCTGTAGAATTTGAAGCACAGCCATTGAGTGCAGAGCGAAAGCGGCCTGTCCGGCGGCGGAGTATGCGCAGGCGACAAGGGCGGGTGTGGCCCTGTAGGCCTTGGACGGGAGGGTAGACCTTGAGCGCCATCTCGCGGAGGGCGGGCAAAGGTGCGCTGCGACCGTCTCTTCCACAGGGGGAATGGCAGAGTATCCTTTCTCGGCGGCGCCGTCCACTTGGGAGAGCGACGCAGAGAAGTGTGATTGGAGCCTCGTGGAGAAAGGTGCATTCCACGACTTAGCCAGTTCTGCGTGAAGTTCAGGCAGAAACGGGGCAGCCCTGGCTGCGGGTGTTTGACGGCAGCGACTCTGAAGAAAGCAGCCGTCGAGCCTGTTCGCTGCGGGCTCCTTCGGCGGCGCCCGCTCAAGCCCGAGTCGTTCGACAGCCTGAGAGAGGAGGCGCATCATCTCAGCGTCCACTCCAGCCCGGGTCCGGCCGGATTCCTGGATCGAAGAGGCGGAGGAGTGGTGAGAGCCCGACCATTCCTCGCTGTCCGATGCCAGGATGCAACTGCAGTCCTTAGTGGCCTGTTCCTCGGCCTCGTCATCAGAAGCGACGGCAGTGCGGCACGTGGGCGGCAGCTGCGCGTCGGTGAGGGGAGGCGGAGAAGGCGAGAGCGAGGCTCGAGGGAGAGAATCCGGCGAGCGCGTCTCGGTGGCCATAGGCTCCGGCATCCTATGGGAATGGCGCTTCTTTTGCGCGGTCCCGCAAAGGGTGGAGTGGGGTTGAAAGCTTCGAGTCGAGCCCGCGGGGTCGACATCGGAAGCGCGTCGCAGAGCTCGCATCCTCCAGACGAGAGGGCGAAGCCTGCGTGTTCCTGGCCCAGGCAGAGAGCGCAGATCTCGTGGCGGTCTCCGTCACTGAGCGTGGCTCCACACGAGCCGCAGGAACCATTAGCCAGCAGCTTACCATTAGTCCACTCCACAAACTGGTCTGCAGCTTCTTTTAAGCCACTGAAGTCTCGCGCACACTTCTTCAGCCCATCCTCTGTTCCCACTACCAGGCGGTGTGCTGTCAGGAGATCCATTCCGCTTGTCTGCAGGTATTTGGACAGGGGTGACGTGCGCTCAAAAATCCGTTGGAAGATTTGGGCTGTGAGAATTGTCTCAAATTCTAGGAGACCCTCAATGTATCCTTTGGCCTTGGCTCTTGCGGTAGGCTTCATGGTTCTTTCTAGTTGAATTGCTGTTAAAGTCAAGACTAGATCTACATTCATGGAACGTTCAGGCATTCCAAAACACCCAAACACCCCTGTGAGAGCAGCAACTTTTGCCCACCACCGTGTCTGTCCTATTGGAGAGAGTATTCTGTGTCGCTTGTCTGTGCTGGTTTCTTCCCACTTCTTCATGCGTTTGTAAGAATTCCTTATAACAACAGCAATGTCGTTCAGGAGAGTGAAAAGCGATGCACTCTGAATAACACTGCCTGTTGTGTCTGCTAATACTAGGTTTAGGACATGTGCATAGCACCAGACGTGGATTTGGTTAGGGGTCTCCTCTGATAGAAAGAAAGAGAAGCCTTTGTAACTGCCCTGCATATTGGCTGCCCCATCTGAAGTACTCCCTACACAACATGACACATCAAGATTAAGTCTGGTAAGTGTTTCTGTCAGGAGATAGAGAAAATACTGCCCAGTAGAAGCCTCACAATCGACCAGAGCGACCAACTTCTCATGGACCACATCTGTGACATACCTGAAAATCACAGAGCACTGGTCTTTGGATGTGATGTCTTCAGTGGTGTCAATTTGGACAGAAAACATTTTAGCTTCTCTGACCTCACTGGCAATTTTCTCCCTTATCAGCCCACTGATCACTTTGACAACCTTATTGATTGTATCTTTTGAAAGCAGAGTGACCAATGAACCTCTGCCTCTTGGCCCAGCTTCATGCTGTTTTTTACTTTTTTCGATACATTCGGTCAAATGTTGCTGCAGGCAGGGGTCATACATACTCAGGAGCATGATCATTTCAAGGAAGTTGCCGTGGTCTACACTTCGGTCTTCCAAAGTGTAGGCACCTTCAAAATCTGAGCCCCGGTAGCTTAGACCCTGTTTTCCGATTACCTTGACAACATTGACCGCACGATCCATCACCTGCCGTTTTATTCTGACTTGCTCTTGATGGAGGGAGAGCTGGGACGGGCAAAATAATTGATGATTTGAATCTCCTCCTCAGCTTGTCCAGCCTCTATACTCTCAATTTCCACCTCAGTTGGTCCAACTCCTACACTTTCAGTCTCCTGCTCAGCTGGTCCAGGCTCTTTACTCTCCACATCCCTCCGCTCATCTGTTTCTGTTTCTATCCTGGACCCTGAGGCTTCACTCTCCCTTGCACTGACTGACAAAGCATCTTCCTCTATGTCTGGTTAAGATGGCATAAAATAAACTACATATTAAAATAACAACTATTATCAACAGTATTACCACTACATAGTTAAATGCAACACAATTGCATAAATGATATATAAAAAATAGTTTCATATGAATAATCAATACAATACAATACAATTTTATTTGTATAGCACATTTAAAAACAACTGACTTTGACCAAAGTGCTTAACAAAGCAGTAAAAAGAAAGACAATACATGCACAAAACCAACAAGTACACGTCAAAGAGAGAAGACGGATACATCAAGGTACATTAAAAGCTAATGAAAAAAGGTGCGTTTTCAGAGAGGTTTTAAAAAGTGTCAGAGTTTGGTCAGATTTGATATTTAAAGGTAGGCTATTCCATCTCTTGGGTCCATAAACTGCGAAAGCACGATCACCCCTATTTTTAATCTGGTCCTGGGGACAGAAAGTAAGTGCAAATCCCCCGATCTAAGTGATCTTGATTTATAATCTGGGTGAAGCAGTTCAGATAGGTACTGAGGAGCTACATTCTGTAAAGATTTTAAAACCGAAAGCAAAACTTTAAAATCTATTCGAAATTTAATCGGTAGCCAGTGAAGCGAGATCAGAACCGGAGTAATATGTTCAAATTTACGTTTTCCTTTGAGGAGGCGTGCCGCTGCATTTTGGACTAATTGTAGACGGTTGATGTGTTTCTGAGGAACTCCAATATATAAAGAATTACAATAGTCCAATCTGGATGTTACAAATGCATGCATAGCTATCTCAAAGTGTTTACTAGACAAAAATGGCTTAACCTTAGCTAAGAGACGAAGATAAAAGAAGCAGGATTTTACCACAGCACTTATCTGCTTTTCAAGGTTAATGTTGTTATCAATCCAGACCCTCAGATTCCGAATACAGGTGGTACTGAAAGGTGACAACGGTTGAAGGTCACAAGCATGTGTGCTACGATTACTGGGGCCAAACAGGATAATTTCCGTCGTGTTTTCGTTCAGACTCAAAAAGTTATCAGTAAGCAGTAGTTTTCCAGTAATCCACACTTATGTTACCCTAAGACAGCATGTCTTTCC
Organism: Siphateles boraxobius; assembly: GCF_051911475.1. NCBI lineage: Eukaryota > Metazoa > Chordata > Actinopteri > Cypriniformes > Leuciscidae > Siphateles > Siphateles boraxobius. The sequence continues at coordinate 463,809 of NW_027508835.1, forward strand.
AATATAATGTCTCATTCTCCATATGTTGCAATCATTACATTTCCCTATCATATTTCACTAATGAACTTCTGCATCTTGTTTAGCCTTTAAACTGTATTCTATCCTCCGTTGTACCTATAACATTGTGCAATGTGTGTACACCTGTACTTGTAGTCGTGACTTCTCCAAAAATTGTCTGATCAGCATCATTGCTGGGATGAGTCTGACTGAATTCTGAGACTGTGTGGAAAAAACAGAACAGGCGCACATGCAAATTAAACTTTTTACAGCATAACAATAATTGTGTTTTCCCCTGAGTATATAGGCTGCGTGTTAGGAGGTATACAATGCACCCAGCTCCCAACAAAACCAACTTTCTTTGAAAGGGTGGGCTATGTTGCACATTTTTGGATGTACTATCTGTATGAAGAAAATGAATGTGTTCCAATACACTGTTAATGCATTATAATATTTTCCATTCAACACAGAGAAAGATCAGATAGGACATGTCCATGGATATATGCATGTCAAATGATGTTGACACATGTAGATGTGATATAAAAATGACAGACTTATTTATCTTCCCCCACATCATGCACAATAGAGTCCTCTATTGTACAAAGGCAAATCTGTATGAAGAAAATGAATGTGTTCCTGTGACGAAGAGGCTGAGGCGTTTGGATCCATCTGCAGTAGTTTATTAACACAGGTGAGCCAGCAGAGAACAGCAGACATAAACTCAAAAACAGCTCATAAACGTGGGCAATCCAAGAGACGTCGTATAAACAGGCAGAGGTCAGGACAGGCGGCTGAGAATCATAAACGAGTTCCGAGCCCAAATAGTAAGAACAAAGGCAAGCCAGAGAAAACAGTGCAGACACGCAATGTGGGTAAATCAAGACTTCACAAACTAACACTGAACAGAACAGTCCAAATAAAGGGGAGCTGATGGGACACAGGTGTTTCAGATGCCATAATGAGGGGATAATCAGGAGATAATGAGCAGGGAAGGATAATGGGAATTGCAGTCCTAATATGCGGGAGAGAGAGATCTGATGCGAGCAGGAGGAGGCATCGCTGAGTGCCTGTGACAGAGCCCCCGATGCGAGTGGCTCCGGAAGCGAGGACCTGAACGTCGACGGGGTCTTGGAGCAGGACGATCTGGGTGGTCTCGGTGAAAAGCAGTGGTCAATGCAGGGTCCAGGATATCCTGGGACCTGACCCAGGAGCGTTCCTCTGGGCCATACCCCTCCCAGTCGATAAGGTACTGTAACACCCCGCCGCAACGTCTAGAGTCCAGGACCTCTCGCACCCGGTAAGCCTCAGCGCCGTCAAGTCAAGTCATCCTCATTTATATAGCGCTTTTACCAATGTAGATTGTTTCAAAGCAGCTTTACAGAGATAAACGTGTAATTTAAGGTAACAGAGATTGGTTTGGTTTTATAGTGGTTCTTGAAAAATGTTTTTTCCAGCTAAAGTTAGTTTTGATTGATTCACTTTCGTCTAAATGATAATTTGTTATTAAATTAGGGGCCACTAAGACGACACCGTTCTTTCTAAACAGACTTTAAACGTGAACCTGTGATAGACACTGATGGCGTTCACATGCGCATTAAGAATTGATTCTATAGTTATGTGCGTTTGAATATATGTGCGCAGGTTTGTAATTCCTTACAAACCATGCCTAAACAAACTACTTGTCTATAAATTTTGATGCAGAATTTTATTTTATCTTATCACTTTGGGTAGGTACGCAGACCGAAAAATTCCACAACGCTTTATCTGTAGAGTGGTATAGGGATCCTCCATAGGGAGAGGCTAGTTGGCCCTTCAGCACTGCATTGTCATCGGGTCCAGGCGAAAGTCCTTCGTCAGATCTGGAAACGGCCTGGATCCGGCAGGCTGCGGGAAAACCTTGGGATAAACAAAGACACTAAAATTAGCGTAGATGCCATTCTTCTTATGATGTAACGAGTACATCAGGATTTAAGGGAAGTGTTCCCAGTTCCGGCTGACCTAATCTAAGCAGCCTAATATTGAATTATAGAAGTCTATAGAGTGTTATGTTAATGCTAGGTCAAAGAGATGTGTTTTTAGTCTAGCTTTGAACTGACAGACTGTGTCTGCTTCCCGGACAATGTTAGGAAAATTGTTCCAAAGTTTTGGTGCTAAATAGTAAAAGGATTTTCCGCCAGCAGTCGATTTAGATATTCTAGGTATTATCAACTGGCCAGAACTTTGAGATCGCAATAGACGTGAAGGACTATAATGCGTTAAGAGCTCGCTCAAGTACTGGGGAGCTAAACCATTTAGTGCTTTGTAAGTATTCAGCAATATTTAAAAATTTATACGATGTTTAATAGGGAGCCAATGCAGTGTTGACAGAACCGGGCTAATATGGTCGTACTTCCTGGTTCTGGTAAGAACTCTAGCGGCTGCGTTTTGAACTAGCTGTAGTTTGTTTATTAAGCGTGCAGGGCAACCACCCAGTAGAGTATTACAATAATCTAGCCTTGATGTCATGAAAGCATTAACTAGTTGTTCCGCATTTGTCAATGAGAGCATATGATGTAATTTAGATATATTTTTAAGATGGAAAAATGCGGTTTTACAGATACTAGACACGTGACTTTCAAATGAAAGATTGGTATCAAAGAGCACACCCAGGTTCCTAACTGACGACGAAGACTTAACAGAGCAGCCATCAAGTGTTAGACGGTATTCTAGGTTATTACGTGTGGAAGTTTTTTGTTCAATAATTAGAATCTCTGTTTTTTTAGAATTTAGTAGTAGGAAATTACTAGTCATCCAATTTTTTATATCAACTATGCATTCCGATAATTTTGTGAATTGTGAGTTTCGTTAGGTTTGGAAGAAATATAGAGCTGAGTATCATCAGCATAACAGTGAAAGCTAATTCCATGTTTCCTAATGATATCTCCTAAAGGTAGCATGTACAGAGTGAACAGCAGCGGTCCTAGTACTGAGCCTTGTGGTACGCCATACTGAACTTGTGATCGATAAGACATCTCTTCATTTACTGCTACAAACTGATAGCGGTCAGATAAATATGATTTAAACCATGCTAATGCAATTCCACTAAAGCCAACATAGTTTTCTAGTCTATTTAAGAGAATGGTGTGGTCAATGGTGTCAAATGCAGCACTAAGATCAAGTAACACTAATATAGAGATACAACCACGATCAGATGATAAGAGCAAATAATTTGTGACTCTAATGAGAGCTGTCTCAGTGCTTTGGTGTGGTCTAAATCCTGACTGGAAATCCTCGCAGATATCATTTCTTTCAAGAAAGGAACATAGTTGTGAGGATACTTCCTTTTCTAATATCTTTGACAGAAAAGGTAGATTTGAGATTGGCCTGTAATTGACTAATTCTGTAGGATCAAGTTGCGTTTTTTTTTTAACAAGCGGTTTAATCATAGCCAGCTTAAAGGTTTTTGGTACGTATCCTAGAGTCAAAGACGAATTAATGATGTTAAGAAGAGGATCTATGACTTCTGGAAGCATCTCTTTCAGTAGTTTAGTCGGTATACGGTCTAACATACATGTTGTCGATTTAGATGAATTAACGAGTTTGCAAAATTCTTCCTCTCCTATGGCAACAAATGAATCAAATTTTACCTCAGGGAGACTATAATGCACTCCCTGATGTGATGCTGTAGTTGACGGTTGCATAGTTATAATTTTGTCCCTAATAATATCAATCTTATAAGTGAAGAAGTTCATAAAGTCATTACTGCTGTGTTTCTTGGAAACTTCTGGGCTTGAAGCTTTCTTTTTCGTTAGTGTAGCCACTTTTTCAAATAAATACCTAGGATTATGTTTATTTTCTTCTAATAGGGTTGAAAAATAAGCAGATCTATCAGCTTTTAAAGCCTCTCTGTAAGCAATCGAGCTCTCCTTCCATGAAATCCGAAATACCTCTAGTTTTGTTTTCTTCCAGTTGCGCTCCATTTTTCTGGCTGCTCTCTTAAGGGCTCGGGTGTGCTCGTTGTACCACGGCGTTGGACTATTTTCTTTAATCTTCTTTAAGCGCAACGGAGCAACTGTGTCTAAAGTGCTGGAAAGGAGAGAGTTAAAACTTTCTGTTGCAATATCAAGTTCTTGATATCTGGGATGCTATCTGGGATGCTGAGACGATGAAACTGATTAGGAAGATTATTGATAAAGCAATCTTTAGTGGCAGAAGTGATAGGTCTAACATACTCGTAACACGGAGATGGCTTTGCAGCCTTGGCTAAATGCAATTTACATGAGACTAGATAATGATCTGAGATGATGTCGCTCTGTTGCAGAATTTCAACAGCATCAACATTGATTCCATGTGATAATATTAGATCTAGAGTATGATTACGACAATGAGTAGGTCCTGACACGTGTTGTCTAACTCCAATAGAGTTAAGAATGTCTTTAAATGCCAATCCCATTGCATCTTTTCCATTATCTACATGTATATTAAAATCACCAACAATTAGGACTTTATCTTCAGTCAATACTAATTCTGATAGAAAGTCAGCACATTCTTTGATAAAATCTTTATGGTGCCCTGGTGGCCTGTATACAGTTGCCAGCAGAATTCTCAAACTTGATTTATCGTTTACATTATATATTTTTACTTTAAGCACCAACACTTCAAAAGAAGTATATTTAAAACTAGATTTTTTAGTGGTTTTGAAAATATTACTATAAATTACAGCACCATCTCCCCCTTTGCCTTTCAGGCAAGGTTCATGTTTATAACAGTAATCATGAGGGGTGGACTCATTTAAAGTAATGTAATCATCTGGTTTTAGCCAGGTTTCTGTCATACACAGCACATCTAGGTTATAATCTGAAATCATATCATTAACTATGAGCGCTTTTGAAGTAAGGGATTGAATATTCAGCAACCCAAGCTTTATCGTTTGCTCATCTGTATTATATCTATTTTTTATTTGTTGAATATCAATTACATTTTTAACCTTAGATCGGTTTGGACGTTTTTTGGATTTCCAAATTCGGGGAACAGACACAGTCTCTATATGATGATATCTAGGTGAAATGGGATTTATCTGACCTTGGTGACGCGAGGCCGCTAGCAGACGGTCGGTTTAGCCAGTTTGTCTGCTTCCTGACCTTAGCCCCAGATTGTCATGTTTTGTCTCTAAGACTATGAGCCAAATTACTAGAGAGAAGAGCAGCACCATCCCAGGAGGGATGAATACCATCTCTTTTCAACAGGTCAGGTTTGCCCCAAAAACTTTTCCAATTGTCTATGAATTCTATATTATTTTGCGGACACCACTTAGACAGCCAGCCATTGAGTGATGACAATCTGCTAACTATCTCATCACTCCTTCGAACAGGAAGGGGGCCAGAGCAAATTACAGTGCCTGACATCGTACTTGCGAGTTCAAACACCTCTTTAATATTAATTTTGGTGATCTCCGACTGGCGGAGTCGAACATCATTAGTGCCGACGTGAATAACAATCTTAGAGAATTTACGATTAGCATTAGCCAGCACTTTTAAATTTGCTTTGATGTCAGGCGCTCTGGCTCCCGGCAAACATGTGACTATGTTGGCTGGTGTCCCTATTTTCACGTTCCGTTTAATAGAATCGGCAATTACCAGGGCACAATCAACAGAATTCTCAGTGAGTATCACTGAGTGGGGCAAATCGATTTGTTGTGGTAATCGGAACGGAAGAGTGGTTTTTTGATCCGCGACTAGAGCGATGCCTCAGTGTCACCCATCTGCCTGGCTGCACAGGCAATAATTCAGCCGAAACCGAATCATGTAAAGAGTTCACTATGCTAGGCGCATCCAAAATAGAATCTAAAGCTCTAGCACACTTACTATCCTCAATTAAAGTTTGGATGCGTGTTTCTAAGTCTGAAATCTTCTCCGTCAGCCTGACTTTTTCCTTGCATTTATCACATATAAACCCTATATTGCCGACAGGGAACTCTATGCTAAACATGTAACATGAAGTGCAGGTGACAATAACAGGACAAGACATTACTCACCGTGTTTGTTGACTGATTCTTACTCACCTGGGCTTTTTATGAACTCAGAGGTGCGGGCGCGCGAGAGAAAAATAAATAAATAACTGAGCGCACGGGTGGCGCGTTAACAGGCTAGCGAGTTACTAGCGTGTTGTGCTAACAATAACGGAAGCTAGCGATGTCAGGGTAATCTGAGATGTTGTCTAAGCTGTATTTAGTAGTATAAACAACTAGAAATGGTAGTAAATGATGGTTCAAAACAGAAAGAAATACAAAGCTAATACGAGGCTTAGACAGAGCTTACAGCCTTGAGGCAAACAAAACACAGCAGGCAGCTAGGCAGACAGGAGCAATCGATCAGGACAGTTTCCTGCTTGGGAGCTTGAGACGGAGATCTCGCGAAGAGAGACAAACCCATTGGCCGGGTCGATACCTGGGACCCTCACGCCTCCTCCGATCCGCCTGGTGCTGATAACGGCGAATGATGCATTGTAGGTGAACCTGAGCAGCATCCCAGGTATCCTCACTGCGCCGGAGCCAGGCATCTACTGCTGGGAGGTCGGAGGGTTCCCCGGCCCACGGGAAGAGCGGAGGCTGGAAACCTAAAACACATTTAAAAGGGGTTAGACCAGTGGCAGGTTTTACCAAGGAGTTCTGGGCATACTCTGCCCGTGCCAGATAACGGCTCCAGTCCTGCTGATTCTGGTGGCAGTAGGTTCTTAGAAAATGAATCAAATCCTGGTTAAGACGTTCAACCTGCCCGTTGGCCTGAGGATGGTAACCAGAAGTCAAACTGACATTGATATTGAGTTTAGAAAACAACTTTCTCCAAACACGGGAGGTAAACTGGGAACCACGGTCCGTGACAATGTCCTCGGGTAAACCAAAGGGCTGAAAAACCTGATTGAGAAGAACCTCGGCCGTTTGTGAGGCCGTGGGCAGGCCGGTTAGGGGTATGAAACGGCAGGACTTCGAGAAGCGATCCACCACGGAGAGGATAGTAGTGAACCCTTGTGACGGGGGTAGATCCGTAACGAAATCCACTGCGATATGCGACCAGGGTCGTTGAGGTACTGGCAGAGGCTGTAACAGACCGGCAGGCTTGAGATGGGAATATTTCACTGTATTGCAAACAGAGCATTGGTGAACAAATTTTACAACATTTGACCGGAGAGAACCCCACCAAAAGCGATTGGTAACTAACTGAGTGGTGGCCGCAATACCTGGATGACCTGCGCTGGGGGTGCAGTGAACCCACTGAAGCAGCCGGTGACGAAGTCCGGATGGAACGAAGAGACGGTCGGCGGGACACTCTGGAGGAGCTGGATGACTATTTAGAGACGCGGTGATGAGATCAGAACCTTGGACAGCGGCTGCGCAGTTAATCTGACAGAATGAGGACCACCGAGATATTCTCCTGTCAGACCAGGAAATTTGAGGTTCATGTCTCTCCAGCCATGGAAGCCCCAAGATCACAGGATGCATAGGCAAGTGGATAGTAAAAAAACTGGATAGTTTCAGAATGCAGTGTCCCGAAGCAGAGTGTAAGGGGTTGTGTGGCGTATTACACCTCTCCAGACCCTAGGGGGCGCCCGTCCAGCGCCTCGACCATCACGTCAGACTCACATGCGAGGAGAGAGACATGATGAGTTTTAGCAAAAGCAAAGTCGATAAAATTTCCTGCCGCAACAGAATCAATCAAAGCCTTTACGTCTAAAGTTTGTCCGTTAAATTTCAAAGAACAATCCACAGAAAATTAGTTAGCAGAGTGATTCAAACTCACCGCAGAGGAATTCTTGAGTGCTGGATTAACAGGACAGGTCGCCCTCAGATGTCCCTTCTCGCCGCAATACATGCAGAGATTATTACAGCGCCTCCTCTCTCTCTGCCGTAGAGAGGAGAGTGTAGCCAATCTGCATGGGCTCCGACTCAGAATTGGGGAAAGCACCCTCGAAGAGACTGGATTTGATAGGTGTGCGTCGGGCGCGAATTAGGTTGTCGAGGCGGATGGCGAGATCCATAATTTGACTCAATGATTTACCGTCGTCGCGGCATGCCAGCTCTCCCTGGAGCTCTGGATTGAGTCCCTTACGATACAGGAGCTTTAAAGGTTCCTCCTCCCATCCGGCCTGGGCAGCGAGGGTCCGAAACGTGAGAGTATAGTCAGCAGCAGTAAATTTACCCTGACGTAACGCAAGTAATAACTCTCCCGGATCCTTTCCTCCCGCAGAGTACACTTCTCTGAAAAGGGTCAACAACTCACTATACAAGGGGAAAGAGAGCCGACCTCCATACCAGAGTGCAGTAGCCCATTCCAAAACCCGGCCGGTGAGCAGAGAACACATGAAGGAAACGCGGCTCTCATCAGTGGAGAAGGACTGGGTTTGTTGGTCGAAATAAAAGCTGCACTGCAACAGAAATCCTCTACAGGTAGAGGATGAGCCATCAAACTTGTCAGGGAAGGGATAACTTGGGATGGTTTGAATTATTACTCACGGCAGGTGAAACGGGAGCAGGTGCAGCTGGGCTCGCGGCTTGATTATCCGCCGCGCTCGGCGGCGAAAGGGCTTGAACTGATCACACAAGTTCCTCTGTGAGGTTTGTCAGTTTTACTAACTGTTGCTGATGAGAGGCCAACACATTAGCTTGATTTGATACTTCGGAGGCCAGTCGAAGAAAATGTGCTGGATCCTGCTTTGGTGAAGTCTTCTGTGACAAAGAGGCTAAGGCGTTTGGATCCATCTGCAGTTGTTTATCAACACAGGTGAGCAAGCAGAGAACAGCAGACATAAACTCAAAAACAGCTCATAAACGAGGGCAATCCAAGAGAAGTCGTATAAACAGGCAGAGGTCAGGACAGGAGGCTGAGAATCATTAACAAGTTCCGAGTCCAAATAGTAAGAACACAGACAAGCCAGAGAAAACAGTACAGACACGCAATGTGGGTAAATCAAGACTTCACAAACTAACACTGAACAGAACAGTCCAAATAAAGGGGAGCTGATGGGACACAGGTGTTGCAGATGCCATAATGAGGGGATAATCAGGAGATAATGAGCAGGGAAGGATAATGGGAATTGCAGTCCTAATATGCGGGAGAGAGAGATCTGATGCGACCAGGAGGAGGCGTCGCTGAGCGCTCTGTGACAGTTCCAATACACTGTTAATGCATTATAATATTTTCCATTCAGGACAGAGAAAGATCAGATAGGACATGTCCATGGATACATGCATGTCAATTGATGTTGACACATGTAGATGTGATATAAAAATGAGAGACGTATTTATCTTCCCCCACATCATGCACAATAGAGTCCTCTATTGTACAAAGGCAAATCTGGTGAACACTTTTGGCAATTTCAATTTAGGGAAAGCTAATTACACCACCACATACCATTTCAAAAATCGCATGTCCTTTAGATGTGATTAAACATGCATTGCCAAAATCTAATCAAGCAAGAAAAAAATACAAATCATTAAATTGTAAATTCGCAATTTGTATTATCAAGTGATATACTAACATTTTATGTATGTTATGTAAATTCCGATACAAGTAATTTACAAGTGATTAGTAAATGATTAACTAATTATTTATGAAACATGACTATGCGTTCATAAATGATTCATAAGTGATATGTTAATTATTTTATGTATGTTTTCTAGCAATTAGAGGGTGCAGAAAGTGTTTTAAATGTCTTGAATGCACGTACAGATAATTTGTAACAGGTAAGTGACAGTGTTCAACACCTGTTATAGATGGTGTGTAAACGCATGAATAAATCATTTACAACACTTTCTGCATCCCCTAATCTAAAGTGTAAACTCTTTATCACTTGTAAATGTGTTACACATCATTCATAGATAAGATTTTTAGATCTTATGCCTTATTGATTCTTGAAGTGGTAATCTACGAATGATGTGTAACACATTTACTAGTGATGAATATTTTTCACTTTAGATTAGGGGATGCAGAAAGTGTTGTAAATGTTGTTGTTTTTTTCACGCGTTTACACATCATCTATAACAGGTGTTGAACCCTGTAGTGTGTGCACTGCAGTGTAAGTGCTGACTAGTGTGGGTATCTAGACAGCTGTCTTCTCTGAAACACATGGAGTCTTTAACCACTGTGCACCTGATGTGAGCAAAACATACAAAAAAATGAACATTTAAACATTTATGAAATGCATAGTCATGTTTTGTAAATTAGTTAATCATTAACTAATCAATTGTAAATGACTTAAAACTGAATCTACAAAACATACATAAAATAATTAAAATATCAGTATCACTTATTAATCATTTATGAACGCATAGTCATGTTTCGTAAATGATTAGTTAATCATTACTAATCACTTGTAAATGACTTACAAATGAACGTTATAAAGTGTTACCGATTATTAATAGGCGACGTCATTAATTCGTATGAAATATATACAATACCCAGTTACCCACTAATTAGTCATTATTAACATACCAACGTTTGACTAGCTTGTGCTAGTTCACGGCTAGCAATAACGTACGTCGTACGTCAATGCTTGAGCCCCGCTAACTATTTTTTTGTCAATTCACCTGGTCCTGCAGCACTCGTTGACGGCGCCTGTTTTCGGAATAAATCCGTAATTTTTGAGCACTTTGATGCATTCTCCTCCAGCATCCGCTTCTTCTTCATTCTGGCCTTTTCGGCCCCACCTTTGTCCATTCTCTTCTTACCTTCCATGAGTATCGTTAACAGCAAGCAATCACACTAATCCTTCCTGACAAATTAAACAAATTAAACAAACAAATTAAATTGTCGTTTTTTTTAATTGTGACCATGAAAGTTAGAATTGAATTAAGATAGTCTACACAAACATCACTAGATTGACGGGAGTCGGGAGATGAGTGTGCAGGGTAACCATGACTGAGATATACAGCGATACCTTAGACCTCCCGCTCCGGCCACATATGTCATGACCATTTTAAACAATCTGTGGGCTTGGCCGCGCAAATTCATCGGCCGGCCGACCGGGAAAAGTCCCGATCGTCCCGATTGCCACTCCGCCCCTGGTCCGGAGCACATGGCCGTCGCGTGGTGTGTGTGTGTGTGTGATCCGGAGCACATGGCCGTCGCGTGGTGTGTGTATGTGCTCAGCTGTCACATGTAACCCTGTCCTTCTTGTTAACCTCAATATTCCTTCATCTTCTTTATCTTGGCTCTCGTCTGAGGACGCTGTTAACCCTGAACTAGTTATATTCATGGCTCTAGTCTTTGTATTGTTTTATTTTCCCTGCCCTTTTCTTAGTCTAAGGTGTTTTTTCCTCTATTTTTTTACTTAGACTAGCCTCTCGTCCTTTTGAGCTTTTGTCTTTTCTCTCTCCCTTGTCTTTCTCCTCTTCTGTTTCTCCTCTTCGATTTCTCCTCCTCAGTTTCTCCTCTTCTGTTTCTCCTCTTCAGTTTGTCGGCTCCTCTTCAGTTTCTCCTCTTCAGTTTCTCTTCTCCTCTTCTTTTTCTCTTGTTCAGTTTCCCTGCTTCTCTTCTGTTTCTCCTCTTCTGTTTCTCAGCTCCTCTTCTGTTTCTACTCTTCTGTTTTTCAGCTCCTCTTCTGTTTCTACTCTTCTGTTTCTCCTCTTCTGTCTCTCAGCTGCTCTTCCGTTTCTACTCTTCTGTTTTTCAGCTCCTCTTCTGTTTCTCAGCTCCTTTTCTTTTTCTCCTCTTCAGTTTCTCCTCTTCTGTCTCTCAGCTCCTCTTCTGTTTCTCCTCTTCAGTTTCTCAGATTCTGTTTCTCCTCTTCAGTTCTCAGCTCTTCTTCTGTTTCTCCTCTTCAGTTTCTCAGCTTCTGTTTCTCTTCTGTTTCTCGGCTCCTCTTCCGTTTCCTCCGTGGATATGCCTCCGATCTCCTGGTCTCCAGCTCCGCATTGGCAGGTGGATCCCCTGTCTCCGCCTCAGGCCACTGAACTTGTCACTCCACCTCGGCCCAATGACCATTCGGCTCCACAAGGCTCCTCTCTCTGTCGGCTCCACCTGGGACCGTCGTCCTTACGACTTCACCAGGCTCCACCTTCTCTCTAGATCTGGTTGGTCCTCAGTCGCACCAGCTCTGTCTCAGTCCTCCGGCACCTTGGCTTGTCACCGTGGCTCAGAGAGACTTCCCTGAGTCTCCAACTCTCCTGGCTCCACCACTGGTGCTGGGTCCTCTCACTCCACCCTGGCTCCTCCCTCCATCATCTCTACCTTGGGCCTTCGTCCTGGCTGTGCTTTGGGTCACCTGGCTCCTTCCTCCATCATCGCCTCCCTGGCCTGGCTTTTCCCTGCATCACTGCCTACCTGGCTCCCTCCATCATCGCCTCCATGGCTCCTCCATCCATCATCACCAGCCTGGCTCTCTACGGTGGGCCTTCGTCCTGGCTGTGCTTTGGGTCACCTGGCTCCTCCCTCCATCATCGCCTCCCTGGCCTGGCTCCTCCCTCCATCATAGCCTCCCTGGCTCCTCCCACCATCATCACCACCCTGGCTCCTTCCTCCATCATTTCCGCCGTGGGCCTTTGTCCTGACTGTGCTTTAGGTCACCTGGCTCCTCCCTCCATCATCGCCTCCCTGGCTCCACCCTCCATCATCTCTGATTTGTCACCGGTCTGTATTGAGTCACAATTTCATTGTGATTCGGTTTTGTTTTCCCTGTTTCAGGTAATTTTTAGTTTCCATTGTTGTTGATTAGTTTTACACCTGTTCTTAGTTACGTTGATTACTCCCTGTGTATTTAAGCCCTCAGTTCCCTTTGTTTAGTGTTCAGTCTCTTTTATGTGGTTGTGTTTTACTGTTATTTCCTTATCTCCTGCGTGTTCTTAGTTAATTGTGTAATAAAATCTTTCTGTTTTTCTTTTGCTGTAGTGTGTCAGAAGGAAATATTACTTTACATTTCCAAACATTCGTTTTGCCATTAATTGTAATAATTCAGTGAGATGTTTGTATGCACAAGCATGATTTGATCTCACCATCATCGAGTCCATCTGGGATTACATGAAAACCAGAAAAAACTGAGACTGACTAAATCCAGAAGATCTGTGGCAACGTCTCCAACACAACAGCTGCCAGTTTGCAAAGTTTCAAATGATTATTAAGGGGTGGTTGATTTTGATTTCACTTTTCTAACTTTAGTTAGTGTGTAATGTTGCGAGCATTAACAACATCTGCAAAGTAACAATCAAAGTTCAAAGCAAAGCGAGATATTTTCTTTTAAAGAAATTGTTTTTTAAGGACTACAACAAACGGCTGGTAGGGACTACAATGAGCTTCCTCCCGGGTTAATGACATCACAAACCCTAAAATTTACATAAAATCTGCCCCACAACACGATTTATAGATTATCAAGACAGAATATGCTAATCAATGACTAGAAGATAACTACACATATGCTACATAAATCCATCAACTAACCATTCAGAAATGTTGACTACATGTTGTCACTTCTTCTCTCTTGAGTCTCTCCATCTTTCCGAATCCAGTTTGAACATTAAAGGCTAAAAGTTTTTGAAATTGTCAGTGCATTTTTATGTGAGGTAAAAGGACACAAGCTGTTGTAGCTCCGCCCCCTGTGCCGGGAGCAGCAGCTCATTTGCATTTAAAGGGACAGACACAAAAACTGTTTTTTTTTGCTCACCCTCAAAAAGTGACAACTTTAGCATGCTATATAAAAATATCTGTGGGGTATTTTGAACTAAAACTTCACATACACACTCTGGGGACATCAGAGTGGTATAAAGGGCATTATACCACCCCTTTAAACAGCAAGCACAAACTATACCGCCCTTCCAGTGACTCGGTGTCTGAGTTCACTCGTTTTCATTCACTCCTTCAAGTGGACTATATGAGTGGAGTAATGTAGGGAATAGTGAAAGACCGGACCGAATGAAGATGTGGACCGAAGGCCTTGATCTGCTTGATGACGTGACAGCCCAGATATACAGCATCACTAGGACACAACCTTCCGATTGAGTTGATTTGGATTGTAACCGACAGCCCTCACTCAACGCTGAGGAATGCCAGAATTTGTATCCGTCGTTTTATATATTTTATTTATATATTATATATTTATAAACTGCAACAGTTCACATGTTCAAATGCATAGTTTGTGAAATATGATAAATAGTCTCGGCTGTTTTGCCTGATTAATTACAGTAAACTACCATTTTGAAGATCAGAAATGGTATTATTGTAGTCTTGTAAAATTATTTTAAAAAGTTGAATAATGTTTTTCAAGCTAAACATGATTCCCTTTCAAGGGAACTCGAGCTGCGTCAAACGCTGTGGGAACGCCCCTGCGTTGTGCGTCATGAAGCGCGTATGGAATCAGCCCAATGGAGAGATGGAACGTCATAGGCCGTCATCGACCAGGAAACTATAAAGCACCCCATAAACACAAGCGCAACAGCTTTCTGTGCCTTCAGTCGCGCTATATGTGAATCTGTCCCTGTGTGAATATTGTCTGTCTTTACATACTCTGCACCACACAAATAATTTATATATATATATATATATATATATATATATATATATATATATATATATATATTAAGAGAGATATGGCGAACGAACAGCAGTTTAGGAAGTGTGCAGTTTAGGAAGAGATTTTTGCCGTCACGAGTGCAACCTCCACGCCGGTGCTTGCCGTTTTTTCCCGATCTCCACACTGAGGTGTCGAAATCGTGGAAAAAAACGGTGTCATATAGAGTGTTTAGTCCCCAGACTTCAACATATTCTAATATTGTGGGGGAAAAATCATATGGTTATTCGGCTATGCCTCGCGTGGAAGAGACGCTTGCGAGTTTTCTCTCCCTCGAGGCTGCGTCATCTGTTAAGGCACCGGCATTACCCACCAAGCCTCTTAAAAAAGAAATATTTCGTTTTTTGTGGGTAAAGCGTATTCGGCGGCGGGTCAGGCTGCGTCATGTCTGCATACTATGTCTATTATTCAGGCATACCAGGCTGACCTGCTGAGGGACGTGAGTGAGAGTGAGGAGGTCAGTGCTGACGTGGTTCGCGAACTGCGTCAGGCTGCTGATTTATCCCTGCGCGCAACCAGAGAGTCGGCCAAGCTAGTGGGTCGATCTATGGCAGCTCTGGGGGCCGCAGAAAGACATTTATGGTTAAATCAGACAAATATAAAAGAAAAAGAAAAAGCTTTCCTTTTAGACACTCCTCTCTCCCCCCTGGGTTTATTTGGCGATGCTGTAAATTCTGTCATCGATAAATTCCAGGAGAAGGAAAAGCAAACAACAGCTTTTAAGAAATTTCTCCCTTTAAAAATTCATGTCCCTGGGGCTGCTGAGCGGGAGCAGCCCCGGCCGTCTGCAAGCTCATCATATAGGGCGCTGAAGCAGAGTGTCGCGTCTTGTGCTCCCCCTGCTGGACAGTGGGCTCAGCCGCGGCACTCTCAGCCGAAATCTCCCAGTAATAGAACTGATCTGAGGACTTATATATTATTAAGAAGGCTTCGGCTAAGAAGAAGTCCTGGCGCCACGGCGCGCAGGAGACTGAGGGTGGTCCCCACCGAGGCGGAAAGGTGTTCACCTCTTTCTACGGTGCCCATTCTGCCTCGGTGCCCTCAGGGGACCGTTCTGCCAACCCCGCCTTCATGCCGGGGCGCAGACGGTCCCAGCGAGCGATTTCCCGAGGGACGCTCGCTCCCTCTGAGGAGGGTTTCAGAGCGGTTAGACCAGTTGTTCCCTGCCGGTGTGCCGTTACAGGGCGCTGCGTTTGCTGCTCAAGTTACACCAGAGGCCAGTCTCGAGAGACTGGTACCCTTAGTAGAATTTCTGGCAGAGTGGAAAAGCCATCCAAAAATATCTCATTGGGTCCTGCAGACAGTTCAATTCAGGTGTCGTCCACCAAGATTCAGAGGGGTTCTGCCTACAGTGGTGGGCCCCGAGCATGCTCTGGTTATGGAACAAGTGGTGAAAGCACTCCTTCAAAAGGAGGCTATAGAACGGGTTCCTCCTCCCAGTGTGGAGTCAGGCTATTACAGCCGATATTTCATCGTTTCAAAATAGGATGGGGGGTTGCGTCCAATTTTAGACCTGCGCCTATTGAATCGCTCGGTAGGGAAGCCAAAATTCAAGATGCTCTCTATCAAGCAGATCGTGTCACAAATCAGATCCGAGGACTGGTCTGTCACGATAGATCTAAGGGACGCGTACTTCCACATTTCCATCCTTCCACAACACAGGAAGTTCCTGAGATTCACCTTCGGGGGCGAGGTGTACCAGCACAGGGTTCTTCCGTTTGGCCTAGCTTTATCTCCCCGCACTTTCACGAAATGCATGGACATAGCACTAGTGCCCCTGAGGCTTCAGGGTGTTCGTGTCCTCAATTACATCAACGATTGGTTGATTTTAGCTCAGACAGAGCAGATGGCGGTTCGACATTGAGATGTCGTTCTCGTTCATATCAGGAAGTTGGGGTTGAGCCTGAACGCAAAGCAAAGTGTATTATCTCCTCAGAAGACCACTTTTCTGGGTGTCGTTTGGGTTTCGGTTTCGATGCAGGCGCAACTCGCTCCGACCCGCATCGTTTCGATTCTCTCAGCTGTGAAACAAGTAAAGCTAGGCCAGCTACTTACTGTAAAACAGTTTTAGAGACTGTGGTGTCTGATGGCAGCAGCGTCCGACGTTATACCTTGCGGCCTGTTGTACATGAGATCGCTACAGTGGTGGCTCAGGACCAAGGGATTCTCCCCGAGGGGAAATCCGCTCCGCACGGTCAAAGTCACGCGGCGCTTCGTGCTCTGGTCATGTGGAAAGAAACTTGGTTCCCGAGGTGGTGGAGCTCCTTTGGTTGAGTTTCGGTCGCGCCGAGGTGGGCCTATTCGCTTCCAAGGAGACCACGCATTGTCATCTGTGGTTTTCCATCAGCCATCCAGCCCCTCTGGGGTTGGACGCTATGGTGCAGCCGTGGCCGAGGTCACGTCTGTTCGCCTTTCCCCCGATTGCTCTGCTACCTGGAGTTCTAGAGAGGGTTCGCCGGGACGGGGTCAGCCTACTATTAATAGCCCCGTTCTGGCCGGCCCGAGTATGGTTTGCGGACCTGATTTCTCTCCTGGACGGCTCTCCTTTGGAGCTCCCGGTCAGGAGGGATCTACTCTCTCAGGCGGGCGGCATGATATTTCACCCCCGCCCAGTATTGTTGGCTTGGCCTCTGAGGGGGCCCAGATCATGAACTCTGGTCTCTCAACCGAGGTTGTTGAGACCATTCTTCACTCCAGAGCTCCATCCACGAGGAAGCTTTATGCCTTGAAGTGGAAACTCTTCACTTCTTGGTGTGGAGAGCACCTGCAGGACCCAGTTAACTGCCCAGTGGGTGCAGTGCTGGAATTCCTGCAGGAGCGCTTCTCCACAGGGCTATCCCCCTCCACACTAAAGGTGTATGTGGCGGCACTGGCTGCTTACCACGTCACTTTCAGTGGAGTTTCTCTTGGGAGACACCCGCTTATAACTCGTTTCCTTCGTGGCACACTGAGGCTGAGGCCAGCAGTTCGTACGAGGGTGCCGGCCTGGGATCTGGCCATCGTATTAGAAGACTTTCCCTAGCTCCTCTTGAACCTATCGAAGAAGTTCCTGAGAAGTTTCTCACGTTTAAGACTATCTTTCTTCTTGCTATCTCCTAACTAAAGAGAATCAGATATTTGCAGGCTCTGTCGGTTTCACCCTCGTGCCTGGAACTTTCACCTGGCATGGTTAAGGCTTTTCTGCATCCTAGACCAGGTTACGTTCCCAAGGTCCCTACTAATGTTGTTAGACCTACAGTTCTGCAGGCCTTTTATCCTCCTCCATTTCTGTCGTCTGACCAGGAGAAACGTCCCGGGTTACGTATGTAACCCTAGTTCCCCGAAGGGACGGACGCTGCGTGAAATCGCAGTGGGAACGCCCTCAGCGTGACGCGTCTGAAGCATGAATGAAATCAGTCAATGGAGAGAATGAGCGTACGGCGAGTGACGTCATCGACCAGGAAGCTATAAATATCCCCTGAGTACACAACACGCCAGCTTAAAGGTTACTGAAGCAGCGACCCAAGGGGATGCCGAGAGTATGGCAGGACACGCAGCGTCCGTCCCTTCGGGGAACTAGGGTTACATACGTAACCCGGGACGTTCCCCTTCAGGGACTACCGCTGCGTGAAATCGCAGTGGGAACGCAATACCCACATCCCCATACGACCAAATCCCCGTCGTGTGTCATTAGGAGACACAAACCGACGAGAGAACCTGAGCCCCGGGAGTGGAGCTAAGATCGAGGGAATAAAATCTAACGAAAGTGTGCGGTGAGGACCAGCCTGCCGCATCACAAACGTCCTGAAGAGAAGCTCCTGAAAGAAGAGCTGTAGAAGCAGCCATACTCCGGGTGGAATGAGCCCTTACAGCCAAAGTGAAGGCTGATGGGCCGAACCATAAGCAAGTGAGATGGCCTCGACCACCCACTTGCTCATCCTTTTTCTAGATGCAGGACACCCTTTCTTAGGTGACCCAAACAGACGAACATTTGTTCCGATCTCCTCCACAGGGCAGCTCTGTGGACGTAAGCATCAAAACCCAAACTGGGCACAGCAAATTAATTTTCTCCTGGTCTGACGTCAGAAAAGGCGGAGGACAGAAAACCTGCAGAACTATAGGTCTAACTGAAACAGTTGGAACCTTAGGAACATAACCTGGTCTCGGAAAGAGAAAGGCCTTAACCAACCAGGAGCAAATTCCAGGCACGAGGGAGCCACCGAAAGTGCTTGAATATCTCCAATTCTTTTTAGAGATGAGATAGCGAGAAGAAGGATAGTCTTTAGAGTAAGAAACTTTTCCGAAACTTCCTCGATGGGCTCGAAAGGAGCAAGGGAGAGACCTTCTAAGATGACGGCCAGATCCCAAGCTGGTACCCTTGTGCGAACTGCAGGCCTCAGCCTCAAGGTGACACGAAGGAAGCGAGACATAAGCGGGTGTTTCCCGAGGGAACCTCCACTTGAAGGGGTGTGGTAAGCAGCTAAGGCCGCCACATACACCTTCAGTGTGGAGTGTGATAACCCTGTGGAGAGACGGTCCCACAGGAAATCCAGGACTGTACCAACCGGGCAGTTAACTGGGTCCTGCTGGCGCTCTCCACACCAAGAGGTGAAAAGTTTCCACCTCGCGGCATATAACTTCCTCGTGGAGGGAGCTCTGGATCGGAGGATGGTCTCAACGACCTCAGCCGAGAGACCAGAATCTATGAGCTGGGCCCCCTCAGAGGCCAAGCCCACAGCCTCCATAGCTCTAGACGGGGGTGAAGGATCGACCCACTCGCCTGAGAGAGCAGATCTCTCCTGATCGGTATCTCTAGGGGAGAGCCGTTGAGGAGAGACACTAGGTCCGCAAACCATACCCGGGCCGACCAGAACGGGGCTATTAGCAGGAGACTGAGCCCGTCCCGGCGAACCCTCTCCAGAACTCCTGGGAGCAGAGCGATCGGGGGAAAAGCGTACAAGCGTGACCTCGGCCACGGATGTACCATCGCATCCAACCCCAGCGGGGCTGGATGGCTGAGAGAGAACCACAGCGGGCAGTGTGATGTTTCTCGAGAAGCAAATAGGTCTACCTCGGCAAGACCGAAATGTTTCCATAGGAGTTCCACCACCTCGGGGTGAAGACTCCATTCCCCGGGCCTCGGCCCCTGTCTTAACAGGATGTCTGCCCCCTGATTTAAATACCCCGGGAGATAAAAGCTCTCAGAGAAAGAATTTTCCCCTGGGACCATAGAAGGATCTGACGTGCCAGTTTGTACAGCGGGCGAGAACGCAAACCCCCCTGATGGTTGATATAAGAAACCACCGATGTGTTGTCTGTCTGGACAAGAACATGGTGGCCCCTTAGGTCTGGGAGGAAGTGTTTCAGAGCCTGAAACACCGCCAACATCTCTAGGCAGTTTAAGTGCCACAGACGATGATGGTCCTCCCACAGACCCTGAGCCCACCCGTGAGAGAGGCATCTGTCATTAGCATAACGCGACGACAAGGAGCTCCTAACACAGGGCCTTGGGACAGAAACCAAGGATCTTTCCACATGATAAGGCGTGATGACACCGTCGCAAACTCACGATCATGCGAAGCGGATTTCCCCTCGGGGAGAATCCCTTGGTCCTGAGCCACCACTGTAACAGTCTCATGTGCAAGAGGCCAAGAGGTATCACGTTGGACGCAGCTGCCATGAGACCTAGCAGTCTCTGGAACTGTTTTACAGTGGATGACTGGCCTAGCTTGACCTGATCTACTGCAGCGAGAATCAAAGCAATACGAGCAGGTGACAATCGTGCCTGCATCGTCGTTGAATCCCACACTACACCTAGAAAAGTGGTTCTCTGTAATGGAGAAAGAACACTCTTTTTGGCGTTGAGCCTCAGCCCCAGTCACTTGATATGAGCAAGAACGACATCTCGGTGCCGAACCGCCTGTTGTTCCGATTGAGCTAGAATCAAGCAATCGTCTATTTAGTACAGAAAGCGGATGCCCTGTAACCTCAGCGGGGCTATAGCAGCATCCGTACACTTCGTGAATGTTCAGGGTGACAGTGCTAGGCCGAACGGAAGAACCCGATATTGGTACGCTTCGCCCCCGAAAGCGAACCTCAGGAACTTCCTGTGTTGAGGGAGGATAGATACATGGAAGTAAACGTCCTTTAGATCTATCATGACAAACCAGTCCTCGGATCTGATTTGAACATCCCCAGTGACAGACACAGCGCCCTGTAACGTACTGGCAGGGAACAGCTGGTCTGGGCACTCCACAACCCTCCTCGGAGGGGGCGAGCGTCCCTCGGGAAATCGCTCGCCGAGTCTCTCTACGCCCTGTGAAGGCAGGGTTAGTAGAGCAGACCACTGAGGGCATCGGAAAAGACAGGGCACCGTGTTCTTGTGCAGTGAACTCAGGTCTTTCACGATAGGGACCACCCTCAGAACCCTGACGTTCAGCACGTCAGGATTTTTTTTTTTTGATGAAGTAGTATCCTAACTCCCTGCTGGGTGGGGGACCCATTCCGCCAGGAACTCTACTAAGGGAACCAGCCTCTCGAGGCTGGCCTCCGGATGAACATCCCGAGTGACAGACACAGCGCCCTGTAACATACTGGCAGGAAACAGCTGGTCTGAGCACTCCACAACCCTCCTTGGAGGGGGCGAGCGTCCCTCGGGAAATCGCTCGCCGAGTCTCTCTACGCCCTGTATAGGCAGGGTTAGTAGAACAGACCCCTGAGGGCATCGAGAAAGACAGGGCACCGTGTTTTTGTGCGGTTTTTCCCGATAGGGACCACCCTCAGAGTCCTGACGTTCAGCCTGTCAGGACTTTTTCGACGCGGCCTTTCTGGCGACAATGACTGTCCTCAGATCAGTCCTGCCCCGAGAAGGCCGCGCCGGAGAGCACCCCGCCTCGTCCCTCCAGTTTCTCTGCAGGGGGGCACGAGACGTGACACTCCGCTTCTGCTGTGCTCTTTTTGAAGACGAACTCGACGAAAGACTTTGCTCTGGTTGAACATTCTGCGTGACAGACACAGTGCCCTGTAACGGCGCACCGGCAGGGAACGACTGGTCTGAACACACTAGAACCCTCCTTAGAGGCGGCGAGCGTCCCTCGGGAAAGCACTCGCCAGACCCTTCTACGCCCTGTTTCGGCAGGGTTAGTAGGACGGGCCCCTGAGGGCGCCGGGAGAGACAGGGCACCCTTAAGGGAGGTGAACGCAAGTCTCTCTCGGCGGGGACCCCCCTCAGATTTCCTTTGAGCAGGTCGGCCTGAAAAGCCTGCATAAAAGTCATCGTATGCAAACATGCAGCCGCCTGCCGAGCCACCGAGTAAGCCTTCCCCACCAGCACAGAGGTATATATATTTATTTATTTATTTTTTTTTTGGTGGAAGAGCCGGTGCTTTAAGTGAAGACGATGAAGCAGGAGAGAGATAGCTCGCAAGCGTCTCCTACGCCTACAGTATCGTCACATAACCAGCAGATTTAGCACCAACAATGTTACCATAAGCATTGGACTGACTTGTGTAAATTCTGCTTGAAACCGGTCTAACCCAGGTCTTTGAAACCTCAGCATGAAGATCTGGGAAGAACGGTAAGCACCGGCTAGAAGGTTGAGGTCGTGCAGACAGAAATCTATCATCTAGATTGCTTTTAATTCTAGAAACCTGTCTATCAGCTGGCCACTCGATACTGTTATTTTTTTTATTTTATTTTTTTAGCTTTTCAACAGCCCGAGATAATACATCCATCAAACCTTCTTCATTTGCAGTATAATGTGATAAACTAGTTTTCTCTGATAATAAACTTTCGACATCCAGCTCCTCAGAACTGGAAAATCTCAATTCAACATCATCATGTGCCTCCACCCGGGCAGAAGTAACCGCCGCAGCGCGTGCTTCCAGAGCCGGGTGAGAGGCACTAGATCTCGTCGGAGATAGCTGAGATAGGGCGGAGCCCGTCTCAACGTCGCCAGCGAGATCCATCTGCGAGCCCCAAGACAAGCGCCGCCGCTCTGCCTCAACAGAAGCGGGACCCGAGCCTCGGGGAGCTCGCAGCAAATCACTCTCCTCGAAGAGCGATCGCCGCGAGCGCAGAGTTCTCAAGGGAAAACGCTCGCAATGCTGACAATCGACTCCCTCGAGAGCCGACTGGGCATTGCTGCACTCCCAAACAAGCCACACTTAGCTCGTGTGAATCCCCACCCGTGATGTGCCGAGTACAGGGGGGAACACACTTCTTATACTGCTCGCTCATATTGGTTTTTTTATATAAAATATATATAGTGAAAACTCCTGACAAAACAGACAAACACAATCGACAGATTCAGACACACACAGAGCTGCTGAAGTAACTAAAAGCTGGCGTGTTGTGTACTCAGGGGATATTTATAGCTTCCTGGTCGATGACGTCACTCGCCGTACGCTCATTCTCTCCATTGACTGATTTCATTCATGCTTCAGACGCGTCACGCTGAGGGTGTTCCCACTGCGATTTCACGCAGCGGTAGTCCCTGAAGGGGAACTTAATTTACTCTGCCCTGTTTGGGCGTTAGACGCCTATGTCCACAAAACTGCCCTGTGGAGGAAGTCAGAACAACTATTTGTGTGCTTTGGGCCACCCAAGAAGGGGTGTCCCGCGTCTAAACAGAGAATGAGCAAGTGGGTGGTCGAGGCTATCTCACTTGCCTATGAGTCGGCTGGTCAGCCTTCACCTTTGGCTGTACGAGCCCACTCTACCAGGAGTATGGCGGCTTCTAAAGCCTTACTGTCAGGAGTTTCCCTCAGTGACGTTTGTGATGCGGCTGGATGGTCTTCACCGCATACTTTCATTAAGTTCTACGACCTAGACTTAAGTTCTACCCCTGGGGCACAGGTGCTCTCGTCCTCTGTGCGCTAGTTCTCACATGGCGGTCACTTGGTCCTATGGCGACGTGGGTATTAACGTTCCCACAGCGTTTGCCGCAGCTCGAGTTCCCTTGAAAGGGAACGTCTCGGTTACGTATGTAACCCTAATTCCCTGATAGGGAACGAGACGCTGCGTCATTCCACCATACTCCCGACATTCCCGCTAGCGCTTCCTTCAGGCCTATCAGAAGCTGTTGCGCTTGTGTTTATGGGGTGCTTTATAGTTTCCTGGTCGATGACGTCACCCGTCTATGACGTTCCATCTCTCCATTGGGCTGATTCCATACGTGCTTCATGACGCACAACGCAGGGGCGTTCCCACAGCGTTTGACGCAGCGTCTCGTTCCCTATCAGGGAACTAGGGTTACATACGTAACCGAGACGTTATCATATTCGATGCTTTCCAACACATGAAAGTAGGTTCTTTTTCAAAATGATTTTATCCAACACTGCAGCATAGAGTCAAAGAACAGACAAACTGAAATATATTGTATTATTTTCTATATACATCATTTCTATGTATTATTACACACCAGGCTAGCCTATACATTTTATTATCAGAATCAGAATCAGAATCAGAATCAGAATCAGAAAGAGCTTTATTGCCAAGTGTGCTTGCACACACAAGGAATTTGTTTTGGTACTGAGGCTTCCAGTGGACATATACAAATACAACATGAAACATAATACTACAAATTATAAGAATAAAAAATAAAAATAAAAATATATGAGAATAAAACTATCACAGTTGGGTTTAGTCAGAATAGACATTTTCAGATTTACAGATTATGAACCTATTTACAGTGTTTTGAATATTATAAATAAATAAATCTACATATAAGTATCACCTGAGTTGTGGGATATTGCACTAAACAGTGGGAGTATTGCACTTACAGGCATATGCCTTGGGAGTAGTGTTAACTGTTCAGGAGGGAAATGGCCTGTGGGAAGAAACTGTTCCTGTGCCGAGATGTTCTTGTGGCCAGTGATCTGAGTCTCCGTCTTGACGGTAACAGTTCAAACAGGTGGTGTCCAGGGTGAGTGGAGTCTGTGATGATTTTACCTGCTCTCTTCCTCACTCTGGAAGAGTACAGGTCCTGGAGGGATGGCAGGGGGGCACCAATGATCCTCTCCGCAGTCCGGACTGTCCGTTGTAGTCTCCTGATGTCTGATTTGGTAGCTGAACCAAACCAGACAGTGATGGAAGCGCACAAGACAGACTCAATGACGGCTGAGTAGAACTGAATCAGCAGATCCTGTGGCAGGTTGAACTTCCTCAGCTGGCGAAGGAAGTACAGTCTCTGCTGGGCCTTTTTCACAGTGGAGTCAATGTGATTGTCCCACTTCAGGTCCTGAGAGATGATAGTGCCCAGGAACCTGAATGACTCCACTGCTTCCACAGTGCTGTTCATGATGGTGAGTGGGGGAGTGCTGAGCTGTTCCTCCTGAAGTCCACGATCATCTCCACTGTTTTGAGCGTGTTCAGCTCAAGGTTGTTATAACTGCACCAGGCAGCCAGCTGTTCAACCTCCAGTCTGTAAGCAGACTCGTCACCGTTTCGGATGAGACCGATGACAGTGGTGTCGTCTGGAAAATTTCAGGAGCTTGACAGTGGGGTCTTTAGAAGTGCAGTCATTAGTGTACAAGGAGAAGAGCAGTGGGGAGAGAACGCACCCTTGGGGAGCACCAGTGCTGATTGTGAGTGTCTTGGATGTGTGTTTCCCCAGTCTCACTCGCTGCTGCCGGTCCGTCAGGAAGCTGGTGATCCACTGACAGATCGAGGATGGTATGGAGAGCTGGGTCAGTTTGGCTGTGAGAAGACCAGGCATGATGGTATTGAAGGCCGAACTGAAGTCCACAAAGAGGATCCTTGCATAAGTCCCTGGTCTGTCGAGATGTTGCAGGATATAATGCAGACCCATGTTGACTGCATCATCCACAGACCTGTTTGCTCTGTAAGCAAACTGAAAGGGATCCAGCAGGGGTCCAGTGATGTCCTTCAGGTGGGCCAGCACCAGTCTTTCAAACGACTTCATGACCACAGACGTGAGAGTGACAGGTCTGTAGTCATTAAGTCCAGTGATTTTGGGTTTTTTGGGGACAGGAATGATAGTGGAGCGTTTGAAGCAGCAGGGAACTTCACACTGCTCCAATGATCTGTTGAAGATCTGCGTGAAGACCGGGGCCAGTTGGTCAGCGCAGGCTTTTAAACAAGCAGATGAAATGCCGTCTGGGCCTGAGGCTTTCCTAGTCTTCTGTTTTTTGAAGACTCGGCTCACGTCCTCCACACAGACCTTAAGCTCAGGTTGGATGGCAGGAGGGGGGAGTGATAATTGGAGAACAGGAGGTGATGCTGAATGTGTGAAGTGCAGATCAGACCAGGTGTGTGGTGTGAATGAGGGCTTTTCAAACCGGCAGTAAAATGAATTTAAATCGTCAGCCAGGTGTTGATTGTCCACAGATCGAGGGGATGGTGACTTGTAGTTGGTAATGTTCCTCAGGCCATTCCAGACTGATGATGGGTCGTTGGATGAAAACTGGTTTTTCAGTTTATCAGAGTAGTTCCTTTTAGCAACTCTGATCTCCTTTGTCAATCTGTTTCTGGCCTGGTTATACAAGATTTTATCCCCACTTCTGTAAGCATCCTCTTTGGCATGACGAAGGTGTTTGAGTTTCCCAGTAAACCATGGTTTATCATTAGTGAATGATAAGAATGTCCTGGTAGGAATGCATGTATCCTCACAGAAACTTATATATGATGTTACAGTATCTGTGAGCTCATCCAGATCATTGGTAGCAGCTTCAAAAACAGTCCAATCAGTGCAATCAAAGCAGGCCTGTAGATTCTGCTCTGCTTCGTTAGTCCATCTTTTCACAGTCCTTATTCCAGGTTTAGCTGATTTCAGTTTCTGCCTGTAGGTCGGTATGAGATGAACCAAACAGTGATCAGAGAGCCCCAAAGCTGCCCGTGGGACGGAGTGATATGCATTTCTTATTGTGGTGTAACAGTGGTCCAGTATATTACTGTCTCTGGTGGGACATGTAACCTGCTGTCTGTATTTTGGTAGTTCACGGGAAAGATTTGCTTTGTTAAAATCCCCAAGAATGATTAAAAGAGAGTCTGGGTACCTTTGTTCCGTTTCAGCTATTTGTTCAGCCAGCTGTTGTAGCGCCGCGCTCGCGCACGCGTCTGGAGGGATGTAAACATTCACCAGAATGAAAGAGGAAAATTCCCGAGGCGAGTAGAAGGGTTTACAGTTTATGAAATGTGCCTCTAAATTAGGAGAGCACATCTTCTTCAGTGTTGTTACATCTGAACACCAACTTTCGTTAATGTAGAAACACAATCCACCACCTCTCGTTTTCCCTGTTAGCTCCGCGATGCGATCCGTTCGGAACAGCTGGAAGCCCGGCAGATGTATTGCGTTGTCCGGTATGGCTTCACTCAGCCAGGTTTCAGTGAAGCACAAAGCAGCAGAGTTTAAAAAATCCTTGTTAGTGTGGGTGAGGAGAAGAAGTTCATCCGTTTTGTTAGGAAGGGATCGGAGATTCGCGAGATGAATGCTGGGGAGTGCAGTGCGCAGGCCGCGCTCGCGGAGTTTAACCAGCGCGCCTGCACGCTTCCCGCGTTTGCGTCTGAACGCGCGTTTGAACAACAACGCTGCCCCTCCGACGAGAATGTCCAGCAAAACGTCAGAATAATCAAAAACTGTAGAAAAGGTTTCTGGTGTGTGTTTCCTAATGTCCAGTACTTCGTCTTTGGTGAAACTGATAGGAAAAGAATGACTAAACGCAGAACAAACGAACAAAAACAACACAATAGCTGGAGAGCTCCACACCGAGGCAGCCATCCGCGGCGCCATCTTGGATCATATCCATCATATCCACATTATGCCACAGATACATGCAGAGGTTTATTTCATTTGTCAATAGACTGAAGTACTGTATGATAATGACAGCTAGGTAGGCTACTAAACTATTCAAATACATTTTTAAAACTCTCAAATTAAATAAAAAAAAGCTAAACATACCAAAGAGTAGTTGTAGTTGTAGTTATGGACATGTTTTCAGCTTGTTCTCCTAAAACATTTCTCTGTGACAAATTTACAGATATTCTCATGTGGCTTTTCTATTCAGTTTCATTCATAATAATACCTTCATATTGTGCACTTCAGATGTATAAAAATATAACAAAGGGAACCTCCTGTTCAACTTCCTGTTTATACACAGACATATGGCTATCTTTTATAGTCGTTGTCTTCAGGACTTACCTCGTCTGACGGTAAATGATGTAGACGATTCGTAAAAAAAATCATGTGCTGCTCCCAACAGCAACCGGGAAAAAAGATTTAAAATGTACATCGGCAGCTATATCGACAACTATGAGGGTAAGTAACTTAGCTAACGTACTTACTATATTAACCCCTAATGTTGTGTTCGGGCATTTTGATCCGGAGAAAAATTCAATTACTTAATGTTATCGCATTGGACTGAAACTTAGTGACTTTGTTCACAAAGGGTAACGTTATAACTACTTCTCAAATGTTTTTGAGAAAAATTGAAATGAAAATTTGACAATTTTCATAGGGGAGAGCGGGTGTGGCCACGATTGTGGTCCATTCAATTATATTGAAATTATTATATACAGCATTATATTTATTGTATTCTTATTTATTTACACTTTAAACAATATTTACATATATATACACAATATACTCATTCATATATATATATATATATATATATATATATACACACACATACTATATTTATACAATATATATATATACCTATCTTATATTACATTTGTCACATTGTCTTGTGTTTGTGTTAATCTGGTCTGTTGTGAGCACATGACTGTCTTGTTATTTCTTGTGCCATGTGCTCTCCTGTCTATTGTCTAACCCCGCCCATCTTGTTATCAGATTATTGGTTAATTTGTCCCACCTGTCCTGCTCGTTACCCTCCTTTGTTTGTTCCCCTATTTAGCCTCCCTGTGTTTGTAGTCCTGTGCTGGTTCGTTGTCAATATTTCATCGTGATTCCTGTTTTTGCCTGAAGCCTTTATTGTTTTCCCCCTCGGGGTTGTTTTAGTTATAGTTTGTCTTTATTTTGTATTATTTTATAAACATCCCCTCAACCTGCTTTTGTATCCTCTTCTCCGTTCACCCGTTCCGTGACAGAACAAACCAGCCAAGTATGTGGATAGAGCGGGATGAGATTTTTCCTGCAGGAGAGAAGGGATCTGCTATCTCCTTATTGGACTATTTTAGCTATGTGCACTCATAGGACTGAGGAGACCATGGGAGCCGGCGGTTGGGTGGGAGGAGGTAAGCCCAGGACCAGAATCTTTTGGGGGAACCCACTTGGCCAGATTCTCGGGGACTCATGGAGGCCATGGAGGGGGACATGGTCGTCGTGGGCACCAACATCGGTCCGCAGTCCAGTCACCCTTCAGCACCGCTGGTTCCGTCCAGCACGGTTCCTTCACCGCTGGTTCCGTCCAGCACAGTGCCTTCACCGCTGCTTCCGTCCAGCACAGTGCCTTCACCGCTGCTTCCGTCCAGCACAGTGCCTTCACCGCTGCTTCCGTCTAGCACAGTGCCTTTACCACTGGTTCCGTCCAGCACAGAGCCTTCACCACTGGTCCCGTTCAGACCTGCCGAGCCTGCGCTTCACGTCCCGTCTGCTCAGCCAAGTCCGATCGTCCGGGAGGACCTGACGTCAGGGGTCTCAAGTTCGGGGGTCCGGGACGACTCGACTTCGGGGGTCTCGGTTCCGGTGGTGGCCAAGGAGGCGGCAGCACCGCCGCGACCACTTAAACGGTGGAGGAGGAGGAGAACTAACCCTGGAATCTATCGTTCCACCCATCAGTCCTGCCATGGCCAAGAGAACGGTTCTGTCCTGCTATGCATTGGCCATGCTGCATGGATGGAAGAAGTACGTCATGTCTACTGATCCAGACACTGTTCACGTCATGTCTGTGGATCCAGAGACTGTTCAAGTCCCTTCCATCGAGCCATTGTCTCCGGACAAAATGCCCGCCGCCACGCCTGAACCTGAGCCCTCTGTGGAGATGGCCGCCGCCACGCCTGAACCTAAGACCTCAGCGGCGATGGTCGCTGCCACGTCTGTTCGCGAGCCGGTGTCTGTTCCCGAGCCGGTATCTTTTCCCGAGCCGGTATCTTTTCCCGAGCCGGAGTCGGTGTCTGTTCCCGAGCCGGAGTCGGTGTCTGTTCCCGAGCCGGAGTCGGTGTCTGTTCCCGAGCCGGAGTCGGTGTCTGTTCCCGAGCCGGAGTCGGTGTCTGTTCCCGAGCCGGAGTCGGTGTCTGTTCCCGAGCCGGAGTCGGTGTCTGTTCCCGTTCCCGAGCCGGTGTCTGTTCCCGTTCCCGAGCCGGTGTCTGTGCCCGTTCCCGAGTCTGTTCCCGTTCCCGAGTCGGTGTCTGTTCCCGTTCACCGAGCCGGAGTCGGTGTCTGTTCCCGTTCCCGAGTCTGTTCCCGTTCCCGAGTCGGTGTCTGTTCCCGTTCCCGAGTCGGTGTCTGTTCCCGTTCCCGAGCCGGTGTCTGTTCCCGTTCCCGAGCCGGTGTCTGTTCCCGTTCC
This sequence comes from Siphateles boraxobius, assembly GCF_051911475.1. Lineage (NCBI taxonomy): Eukaryota > Metazoa > Chordata > Actinopteri > Cypriniformes > Leuciscidae > Siphateles > Siphateles boraxobius. The sequence continues at coordinate 493,805 of NW_027508835.1, forward strand.
CGAGCCGGTGTCTGTGCCCGTTCCCGAGTCTGTTCCCGAGCCGGAGTCGGTGTCTGTTCCCGTTCCCGAGTCGGTGTCTGTTCCCGTTCCCGAGCCGGTGTCTGTTCCCGTTCCCGAGCCGGTGTCTGTGCCCGTTCCCGAGTCTGTTCCCGAGCCGGAGTCGGTGTCTGTTCCCGTTCCCGAGCCGGTGTCTGTGCCCGTTCCTGAGTCTGTTCCCGAGCCGGAGTCGGTGTCTGTTCCCGTTCCCGAGTCGGTGTCTGTTCCGTTCCCGAGTCGGTCTCTGTTCCCGTTCCCGAGTCGGTCTCTGTTCCCGTTCCCGAGCCGGTGTCTGTTCCCGTTCCCGAGTCGGTGTCTGTTCCCGTTCCCGAGCCGGAGTCGGTGTCTGTTCCCGAGCCGGAGTCGGTGTCTGTTCCCGAGCCGGAGTCGGTGTCTGTTCCCGAGCCGGAGTCGGTGTCTGTTCCCGAGCCGGAGTCGGTGTCTGTTCCTGTTCCCGAGTCTGTTCCCGAGCCGGAGTCGGTGTCTGTTCCCGTTCCCGAGTCGGTGTCTGTTCCCGTTCCCGAGCCGGTGTCTGTTCCCGTTCCCGAGCCGGTGTCTGTTCCCTTCCCCAGCCGGTGTCTGTGCCCGTTCCCGAGTCTGTTCCCGAGCCGGAGTCGCTGTTCCCGTTCCCGAGTCGGTGTCTGTTCCCGTTCGCGAGTCGGTGTCTGTTCCCGTTCCCGAGTCGGTGTCTGTTCCCGTTCCCGAGCCGGTGTCTGTTCCCGTTCCCGAGCCGGTGTCTGTTCCCGTTCCCGAGCCGGTGTCTGTTCCTGTGCCGTGGTCGTCTTCACCCTGGTCGCCTGAGGGGTCTTCACCGCCCTGGCCGCCCGATGGCCCGTCTGCTTCGCCCTGGCCGCCCGATGGACCGCCTGCTTCGCCCTGGCCGCTCTATGGAATGTCTGCTTCGCCCTGGCCGCCCGATGGACCGTCTGCTTCGCCCTGGCCGCCGGCTAAACCATCACCCCCTGTTTCTGTTCCCTTCCATGGACCTGGCCCCTATCCCTCCTCCTGATCCTCCACCGATCCACCTCCCTCCTGAAGTCTTGTTTTGTTTGTTTTTTGTGGGTCTTGGAGCGTCTGGTAGCCGCTCCGTAGAGGGGGGGGGGTTATGTCACGGTGTCATGTGTTTGTGTCCCACCTGTCCTGCTCGTTACCCTCCTTTGTTTGTTCCCCTATTTAGTCTCCCTGTGTTTGTAGTCCTGTGCTGGTTCGTTGTCAATGTTTCCTCGTGATTCCTGTTTTTGCCTGAAGCCTTTCTTGTTTTCCCCCTCGGGTTGTTTTAGTTGTAGTTTGTCTTTATTTTGTATTATTTTATAAACATCACCTCAACCTGTTTTTGTATCCTCATCTCCGTTCACCCGTTCCGTGACAACATTACACATGTACATATATACTATATATTTAGATTTGTATAGTTAATAAACAAATATGTTATGCATTATGAAATTATAATAAAAAATGTATAAGGAAACACTTTCTTAGTTTTGTCTGTTGATCAGAGTGGGAAATCCATAGTTTTTACAAAAGTATATGTACAATATTTACAGGTGACAAATCTTAGCACATTAAAGGGTTAGTTCACCCAAAAATGTAAATTCTGTCAGTATTTACTCACCCTCATGTTGTTCAACCCTGTAAGACATTCGTTCATCTTCGGAACAATTTTCATTTTTGGGTGAACTATCCCTTTAACAAGGATGAGGGTTTTTAGACTCAGTGGCTCCATGGCTTGACAAGTGGTCCACATTGGTAGTTCACAAGCAAACATGCCACTGTAAACAGTTGGTTTATGCTACCAGAAATGGACAAGGGGATGACAGCGTCAAACAACTTGTGCTCCTGCCCTCGACGGATAAGACGTTCAAAGTGTACCCTGAGCCTGGCCACAGACTGAGTGTGTGTCACTTCATGAGGTAACATTTGTTTTCCCTTGGTCAGGAAAACAGGCCGGTGAATTTTGCATGGTACTAGGCTGTCAATTAAGAAGCCCTTGATGGCCATGTCAGGGGTAAGAAGGTTAATGATCCCTGACTGTTTGAACAACTCCCGGGTCACTAATAGACCCTGCATAGAGTCCAGACACAAATGTTATTACACCATGAAGTGCCATTCCTATTAAAGCCTTGTATGTGCAGTGAGACTTATAGTTTGAAAAAAACTCACTTTGTAATAGCAAAGAGGAGGCTGTTTGGCAGCGGATCTCAGTACAATCCAGGATAACCTGTGTGTCTCGGAAAAGATGAAATTCCTCTGGCAGATGGGCTCGTAATCCCTCTTTCGGCATCCAAATGCACACTGACCCCAGGACAAAGTACAGGAAGTTGGCCCAGGTTGTTATGATGCAGCTCACAGTGGCCTGATGAACATGGAAGCGATGACCAAGGTCCTTTTGCTTGAGGCCCAAAGCGAGATGCATCATGAACAGGAAGAACTCATCTATTGCAGGAAGTGCCCGAGTGTTTCCAGCCTCCTTGGTGACTTTGGAGTTGGTGACACGAATCATTCTGTGCGTTTCCAGTTCAATCAGTTCCCAGAAGGCCATCAGGTGGTTATAGTTTGCCTATCTGTCAAGAAAGAAAAGTGCATTGGTTCTCACATGGCATAAAATACTTACACTTAGCTTTATAGTATAGTATAGTAATTTCCAGTTTAGGAAATAAGAATGCTGAACTACAAGTAACTGATACAACAATCTTTTAATACAACATGAGGCATGAAAATTATGGAATTCGGTATGTATGATTAAACTGCTATTCATACTTATAATTATGTTAGCCTATGTTGTTATTATTATTTTGGTCGGTGTAGCCTACTTTTACTGCAGTTCACTTATACAACTCCAATAATATTTAATAACAACGTTGATTAGTGTTATCAGGACAATGGCAACACTATTACAAATGCTTATCACAGGTAATATAATTTTACCTTGTATAAAAGCGTATGCCCTCATCAGACCCAGCAAATCTCTGGAGACCAAAGCGAAGTATGATCTTGGTCTGGTCCAACTGCTTCCGTAGATCTTCTATCTCCTTTATCAATTCCTCATTTTCATGTAATACCATGTCCACAGCTGCAGCTTCGGGAACTGAACAATAATCGTGTCCAGTCCTCTCCATATCTTGCTCTACGTCCGAGTCAGGATCAGGGGGCAGCGGTCTCTCTCGCCGTTCCCAAACTCTCGACATCGGCGGCTGCACTTGGTAACGGTTCCACTCAAACAGTGTAGGGAAAGCACCTTTTTTCAGATGTCTCAGTCTAGTCCCTTCCATAAAGTCATCAGGTTTGAAATGAACGCTGCACACCTTTGTGTTTTTGTGACTTTGATGTTATCCCTCCTGATCTTAACGATCAATTTTTTTCTGAGATCCTCTTCCACGGGAAATGAATGAAAACTCACAGTCGAGTTGTATCTTGCCGACACAACGCACGACGGCACACAACAATGTTCCGAACTAGGTCGCATTAGCTTTTGATATCGGAAAACATTTTTCTCCATAGTTAAGCTGCCAAGATAAGAATAACTAGAAATGTTTATCGTTGTTAAGTTTCGCGCGTCAGATCTAATACGGAACCGGAAACTGTTAGCCCAGTATAGAGTGTAGTCGGAAACACGTCACAATCCCCGCTGCATAGAGCCTATTGCAAAGGAAAACTATTTATTTAATAAACCCTGGGTTTCCAAAAAATTTAAAACCTGCCTTAATGAAAGAAAAGATTGCCTTTTGTTCAGACAACATGGAATTAGTGCAGGAAAAAAGGAAACAATTTAGGGGGGATATCATCAAGGTAAAAATTTAATATAAAAACAAAATAGAGAGTAAATTTTTCTGCGGGAATATAAAACAGGCTTGGGAGGGGTTAAACATCTTAATGGGAAAAAGTTGCAATAAAAGCGATAGTCTTATAGTTTGCAGTCTTATAGTTCACGTTCTTCTGCAGGTTTGATGATAAGGGTACGTGTGATGACATTTGTAAAAATCTTCCCATAGGTTCACCAATATTTCTCACAGAAGATGCTGTTGCCAAAAGTCTCACCAAACTAAAGCCGAATAAGGCCACTGGCCCAGATGGCCTGAAAGCCCGCCTACTTAAATATTGTGCCCCACAACTAAAAGGTGTTTTTTCAAGACTTTTTAACTTCCTTCTAGTTGCAGGTGTACCCACGTCTTGGAAATTTTCTTTAACAAGGCCCATACCTAAGAAGCCTGTTGCAAGTAGGCCTGAAGATTTCCGACCCATAGCCATAACCTCCATATAGTGTAAAACAATGGAGAGTTCTGGTAGATCTCCTTCCCTCTCGAGTAGCCACCGTGACTGATCCGCTGCAGTTCGCTTATAGAAGTGACAGAGGGACTGATGATGCGTGCTGGTCCTTTTAGACTCTATTTCATAACAGCTTGCACTCCCTAAAGGGCAGTTCTATTTCGTAGACTTTAGTGCAGCATTTAATTCTATGAAGCAACACATTCTCCTACAAAGACTAGCCAATATTAACATAGATAAGGGCTTGATTCTTTGGATCAGAGACTGTCTCTCCTGTTGCCCTCAGTGGGTATGAATAAATGGCTTTTTGTCGGGAGTGCATCAGTACAGGCTGTCCACAAGGCAGCGTTCTTTCCCCAATGCTTTTTTCCCTATTCACAAATTAATTTTCTATAAATGATAGCACCTTTAAATTGATAAAATATGCAGATGATATGGCCTTAGAAGGCCTCTTACAAAAAACTGACCCTGTTGGTGAGGCCTCTTATTTAGCACATGTAAAGGCCCTTGAAGCATGGTGCAAAGATAGCGAGCTAGAAATCAATGTGGCGAAGACAAACAAGATACTTTTTTGCAAAAAACAAGACATAACAACAGAGCCAGTTTTACTTAATGGTCAAGCAGTTGAACCTGTGGGAACTTGTAAGTATCTAAGCACGGTTCCTGACAACCATCTGAGTTTTACAGATAACACAGACTATATTTTTAAGAAATGCTCCTCAGAAGACTGAACTGCCTGGGCGTCAGTGCTCAGATCATTGAGCTAGTGTACATCAAACACATTGAAAGTGTTTTAACCTTTCATCTCTCTGCGTGGTTTGGCCATTTAAACTGCAAACTCACGAACAAGCTCAACAGGATAGTGTTAATGGCTAATAAAATAGTAGGAAAACCCCCAAAACACCTAACCCATACACTGACAGAATGAGGAAGAAAGCTAGGAAAATCACTGTAGATATATTACTCACCCTGTTTCTGGCCAGTTTGAGCTTCTGAAGTCTCAGCTAAAAGTACTTTAAAAAAATCTTTTATCCCAAATGCCATTAGTATCCTTAATCAAACCAAGTGACAACAACAAACGAGTTATCTTTTTTATATATTTTTTAATTAAAAAAAAAAATTATTAATGGAATATACAAAAGGGTACAGCAATATTAATAAAAGTAAAACTTCATTTTTTACCTCTTTTTTACAACTACTAAGGGTGGACACAAACATGAACAATCCATAACCCTCAGTAAACCTTGACCCACCCACCCCGGCGAGGAAAATTAAACAAAAGTGTATTCCCAAACTCTTCACCGCTGGTCCTGCCCAGCCCAAGACCCTCTTTGCTGCCGGACCCTCCCTTTCCTGTCAATTTCCCCATTCAAATTTTTGGGGGGCGCAGTATACCTGCTAGGGGGGCCGCGAGGGCCCCTCAGACGAGGTTCCCAGTGTCACCGCCGTGGCCGCCCAAAGGGTCTTCACCGCCGTGGCCGCCCGAAGGGTCTTCACCGCCGTGGCCGCCCGAAGGGTCTTCACCGCCGTGGCCGCCCGAAGGGTCTTCACCGCCGTGGCCGCCCGAGAGGTCTTCACCGCCGTGGCCGCCAGAAGGGTCCTCACCACCATGGCCACCCGAGGGTCCCACAGCTCCGCCCTGGACGCCCGAGGGTCCCACAGCTCCGCCCTGGACGCCCGAGGGTCCCACAGCTCCGCGTTGGCCACACCCACAGCCTGCTCCATTGTGGCCACACCCACAGCCTGCTCCACCATGGCCACAACCCCTGCCTGCTCCGCCCTGGTCCCCCGAGCTGCCAGTTCCCCCCTGGAGGCTTCACGTCCTGTGCAACCACGCCCTCGTCAGCCTCCAGGGCGCCCACCCTCCCACCCCTTTGGATGTTATACGGCGCAAGGACGCGCCTTCGGGGAGGGGGGGGTTCTGTCACGGTTCACCGTCTATCTTTTGCACTACATTTCCCAGAATCCTCTTTGGCGCACCTGCAATCACTCTCCCCTGAATTATCACCTGCACCTGTTTACAATCAACAGCCTCATCAGACTGCTCCATAAAAACACTCTCCACAGCCTCAGTCAGGGTCAAGCCTCCAACAGGAACAGACCATTTCCCCTGTCGCATGAAGTCTCTGATGCTGCCAACACCCGTCAAGTTACGTATACTCATCTATTGATTACTAACCTCTGTGTCCTTGTTCCAATGTTCCCAGAATCCTCGCCTGAATCCGTGTATCCTGAGACCCTGTATTCCTCCTGAGTTCAACTTGCTCGTGGCTGCATCTATAAGAGAAAAGTCAAGTATCACCGAACTGTGTCTGTTTGACATTGGATAAACTGAAGAGGATCCATTCACCTGGAATCCGTCCCGCACCGTAATCTTCACTGAATTCACCCTTGAACTTTGAAAGACTCACCGATGCACTCTAGTCACATTAACAAAGCTTTGTGTTGATTCACTTACCTCTGTCTCTGTCCCTATATCCTGACAAAATTACACAATAAATAAATATAACAAAACAACCGCAATAATAATACACTAAAAAATAACAATAAATAAATAAAGGGAAAAATATAATAATATTATAAATTATTTTATGTGCATGTGTATACGCACACACACACACACACACACACACACACACACACGCAAACATGAAGGGATATATCTGTAGGTTAATTAAAAATACATATTACAAATCAACAAAGATAGATGGTGTATTCTTGACAAAATTAAGTAGAGGGTCCCAGTTTTTATAAAATTTGTCAGTGGAACCTCTTAGTGCAAACTTAATTTTTTCTATATATAGAAAAGACATCAAATCCTCTAACCATGAGAAAGTAGGAGGAGATTTAGAAAACTTCCAGTGCAATAAAATACATCTGCGAGCTATCAAGGAGGCAAAGGCAAGAATATTAGCATATTTTTTTGTATACTCATCCAAAACTGATGGGACACCAAAGATGGCAATCAGAGGACATGGTTCAATAGAAATATTAAGGATGTTAGAAAAAGTATCAAAAAAGGAGTACCAATAATCTTCCAGCTTTGGACACGTAAAAAACATGTGGGTATGATCGGCAGGAGCCAGAGAACATCTATTGCATGTGAAATCCACACCTGGAAAAAGCTTACTTAGTTTAACGTTTGCAAGATAAGTTCTATGGAACACCTTAAATTGAATCAGACTCAGTTTGGCACAGGATGACGAAGAATTAACCCTGCCAGCAGCCACTTCCCACCAATCCTAATCCAGACTAAGTCCGAGTTCTGCCTCCCATTGATGTGTAAACCGAGCAGAAGAAGGCAAAACATAAGGAAGAATTAAATTGTATAAAATGGATATAGAGCCATGTTTCTGTATTAAACACTTCTCGTATAAAGAAGGTTCAGACAAGTTTGGGAAGGAAGGACAGTGAGAATGAACTAAATTGCGTACTTGAAAAAAATGAAATAAGTTAGACTGTGGTATATTGAATTTCATTGCAAGATCAGAAAAGGTTGTGAAAACTCCATCAATAAATAAATCAGAAAAATATGAGAGGCCTCTATTTTTCCATAAGACATAAGCAGAATCTAAGGTTGAGGGCACAAATAAATGATTATTGCAAATAGGTCCATAAAGAGAGGCAGCAGCAAGTTTAAAGTTTTGTCTGAATTGCCTCCAAATCCTAAGGGAAGAAGAAACAACTGGATTTGTAGTGTATTTTGAGGGGTGATTGAACAAAGGAGCACACACCAAGGCAGAGAGCGAGGACGAAGAGCAAGACTGTGCTTCTAATACACACCAATCTATATGGGGAGAATTATACCAACTGTGAATTTTGCTGATATTTGCTGCCCAGTAATGGATCAAAAAATTAGGCAGAGCAAGACCCCCATCTTTTTTATGTCTCTGAAGATATGCCTTGCTTAGCCTGGGAGGTCTTCCCTGCCATATAAAAGTAGAAACAGCCCCAACCAACAGTTTAAAGAAGGACTTTGGTAAAAACACTGGAAGGGTCTGAAAAAGGAACAAAAACCTAGGTAAAACATTCATTTTGATTGACTGAATTCTACCAAATAGATTAAGAGGTAACTTATCCAAACGTTGCAAATCTAATTTGACTTGAGTGAGTAATTCGGAGAAGTTATATTGATATAGTAGATCAAAAGAGTGCGAAATATTTACCCCAAACATGAAAAAGCAGGGCCTCCGCTGGGATTTTTTTAGCCATGTTATTTACTGGAAAACATTCACTTTTGTTTATATTAAGCTTATAACCAGAAAAATAACTAAAAATGTTAAAAATATTCAAAAGATCTGAAACAGAGCCGACAGGGTTCGCAACAAAAAGCAAAAGGTCATCAGCGTAAAGCGAGACACAATGTTTTATCCCTCCTCTAACAATACCTGAAAAAAGAGGGGAATTTTTCAAGGCTATGGAAAGAGGTTCTATTGCTAAAGCGAGCAATAGAGTGGAAAGAGGACAACCTTGGCGAGTACTTCTTGAGAGCGGGAAATATTGGGAACACAAAAAAAAATTTCTCACACAAGCAACAGGCGCAGTGTACAAAAGGCGTATCCATGACGTAAAAATGGAGCCAAAGCCAAATCTATCTAATATAGTAAATAAATAATTCCACTCAACCCGGTCAAAGGCCTTTTCCGCATCTAATGAGATGATTATCTCACTAGATGAAGAGGTGGATGGAGAGAAAATAATATTTAAGAGTTGGCGAATATTAGATGATAATTGTCGTCCCCTAATGAAACCGGTCTGATCTTCAGAGATTATTTTAGGCAAGCCAACACCTTAGCCAATAGTTTAACATCAGAATTTAACAAACTTATGGGTCTCCAATTGGGTTAGGTTTAGAGAATGTGGTGCGTGATCGGAAATAACTATAGCCGAATATTCAGAGGAACGAACTAATGGCAAGAGAGCTTTATCTAGGAAAAAATAGTCAATACGTGAGTAAGATTGGTGAACATTAGAAAAAAAAATGAAAATTCCTTTTTTGACGGGTTCAGAAAACTTCACGGGTCAGCACAACCGGTCTGAGTCATGAATGCTGACACTGCTTTGGCCATCGCTGTTTGCTCTAAAGTTTTAGGATTTGACCGATCATACCTTGGGTCCATCACACAATTAAAATCACCTCCCAAAATAAGGTAATGTGAGCTTAAGCATGGAATAGATCAAAAAATGGAAGAGAAAAAAGTTGGGTTATCCCAGTTTGGGGCATAAATGTTTACAAACACCACTGACATATGAAAGAGAATGCCAACGACTATAACATAACGGCCCTCAGGATCCGCAATAGTTTGGGATGGAGAGAAATTAACTCGTTTATGCATGACGATAGCTGTACCTCTGGCTCTGCTGTTAAAATTAGAGTGAAACACCTGGCCTATCCAGGGTTTTCTTAATCTAACATGGTCTTTGACTCGCAGGTGTGTTTCCTGAAGAAATATTATATCAGAATTCAGATTCTTAAGATGAGAAAACACTCGAGAACGTTTAATTGGCCCTCCCAAACCTCGGACATTCCAACTAACTAGGTTAACAGAAATACCCCTACTACTCAGCCCCGTATTTAGGCCTGGTCCAGCCATTTCACTGATGCATGGAAAACAAAATCAGTAAAAAGGACTGGAGAGAAGAAGAGAAAAAAAAGGAAAATAAATAACTAAATAAAAAAAAAAACACAGTTAAGTTATCCTTTTCCTCCATACGAATATAAACAACCCAAAAACAGACACAACAACAAAAACACATTAACGTACATTCTAAACTCGCCATAGAAACCCACACGAGTTGCAGGAACAAACTGTAGCACAACTGGAAAACTATGCAGTGATGACCACTCCGATAATGAATAATATACTACTAATAGTGATGGTGATAATACTAATATAAACAAAAATAAAAAATACATCAAACTAACATAAATGACTTGCCAGAGATACAAAACCAGTAAAAAAAATAAATAAAAAACCCACAAGAACAAAAGAAGAGCAAAGTCCTTGCAAATAAGGGAGAGCATGAACTTATGTGAGCCATGTAATTCACGCAAATGAAGAAGACATATCTACTCAGTTTATGAAATAATCTGTTCACTGATGATTAATAAAAGGGCAGCATTGTTGAACATTATCTATCTTGAATATGATCCTGAAAGTAACGTTCGGCCGCCTCCGGAGTGTCAAAGACATGCTGACCGTTATGAGTGATGCGCAGGCGGGCTGGGTAGATCATGCCGAAGCGTATTCCCTTTTTGTACAAACTTGACTTGACTTTGTTGAAGGTTGCGCGCTTCCTGGCGACACCCACGCTGAAGTCCTTGTAGATCTTTATGGTGTGACCTTGGTATGAGATCTCTTTGTGTTCCTTGGCCCAGCGTAGTGCAGCATCTTTGTCCAGACTCCGATGAGCACGATAAATTTCAGGAGGGGCTGACAGGACGTCTTTCATAGTTCCAAAAAAAAAAAGTCAGTCATGAATTCTCTTGGAATTTTTCTGCCCTCAATTCCCTCGGGAAAGCCCACCACCCGTAGATTCTGTCGCTTCGATCGGGACACCAAATCCTCCACAGCAGAACCAAGCGTTGCATTCAAATCGCCCGACGCCGCTAGACTGGCCTTGAGCGAAGTGACTTCGCTCTCCAACTCAGTGATCCTACCGCTGTGGTCAGTGAGAGCCGTCTCCATCTCGGAAATAGTGGCGGTGTGAGAGGCCAAAGTGCTGTGAATGCTTTCCAACGATATTTGCAATGGAGATAAAGAAGAGTTCAGCAAAGCTGTGAATTCCTCCATCAGACTATGCCTCGACTTCTCAAGCTCAGACACGAGCACCGCTGCTGTTAGTGGAGCAGGTGGTGGCGCCGCCATTTCGGATTCCTCGTCTTTGCCAGAGGTTATTTGGTTTTTAGCACTGCCAGTGCCAGGTTTAGTATTTTTGCCCATATCTGTATTAGCTCTGCTCCCTGAACACCAAAGATACTTTATCACGTGCAAATGATAAGAAAAAAGACAGCTGTATTAGACACTACTTAAGTAAATACTCGGAGCACAGACACCGCGCGACCTCTCACTACATCGTGAAACCGGAAGTCCCAAACGAGTTATCTTAATGTATTTAAAGTATATTTATTTTCATTATGATATTTTACATTGTATCTTTTTATTATATATTTTATAATTTTATAAATTATAATTTTATTATATATATGAAACATTGTCTGTATGTCTATCTGTCATGTATGTTTGGTGAGCCAAAGAAAAATGTCCACCCCGGTGGACAATAAAGATGTATTCTATTCTATTCTATTCTATTTATCTGCTCTATTTTTCTGTCCTCTATTTTCAATGGTACGATTTCTTTATAAAGTGCCTATTGTTCGAGGTATAGTTAAAAAACCCTGTCATCTACTAACGCTAATGTTGTTTTAACACCGTGAGAGAGAGAGTATTCAGTCACAATTCATTTATTGATATAAAAAAAATTAGTAATGATAGCGAATGATAACTATCAGGAACGTTCGGCAACTTAATAATTAAGTTTTATTCTTGATTAAACTTCTCAATCTCTGTTAATTTGTAACTTAGAGAGGAGTTATATTAGCTTTTAATTTATTTTTGTACATATATGTGTGACTGCATGAATGTGAAAGTGTTTTCTATATTTGTTTTTTCTATATTAATGCTGTTTAGTCTTAAGATTTATACTGCACAAAGTTTAACAGTTAAGATTCTAACTGTTTAATTGTATAAATAAAATGAATGGCAACAGAATGTTGTGTGTGTTTAATAAATTATCTACGATACTTGTTTAAGTGTTTAAGATAATTTATCTATTTATGGGATTTTAAAATCAATAGAAAATGTTTTAAAAAATCAACATCATTTCAACATAAGAAAGGTTTGCCATAAAGACCTAAGGAAGTAAAGCGGGAAGGGCGTAAAACATTGAACTGGAAACAGCCAGTGTTGCTGTGAAGAAGTATTTAGTGGAAGAAGCGGGGCTTCGAATCATTTGACCCGATTACTTTTCAAAATGATTTACTGTTTGGAAACTGCGCGCGCTGAGGATAGGCTTGTTCGACTTCATGCAGCTCTGCGCAGACCGATCGTGGGTGACTTGAAGCAGTGCATGCCGGTTAGAAATTTTGTCCGACTTGATCAAGGGTGTAACCCATCAGCCGGAAACTGAAGCCTCGCGGGAGCCGCCATTGTAGCAGAACTTCTCCTGCTGTTAGCATTACATTGACTCCCATTCATTTTGGCGTCACTTTGACAGCAAATAACTTTACATCTGAGGCGTCCAAAGACTTAATTTGTCCATTAATTATTTCTAAATAAACACAACAATGTATAAAAGGCTCAATTACTTTGTATCTTACGTTATGGCCCCGTAGAAGCCGTTTAAGTTAAAAACAGGCTAAAGATTGCGTCATAACCACGCGACTTTATGTCGCACAATAGAGACATTACCGTATAGACAGGAGGAGAAGCTCACAGGCAATCTTTTACTGTCTATGAGGCAATCAGGGGACATAGAGGCATAAAGTCAAGGGAGAAGCCCACAGATAGAGAGTCCATAAAAGCAACGGGACAAAATATTTCGACAACGTTTTTGAGGAATTAGGTGATTCAGATTTGTTTTGCCACAGCAACTAGAAGATGTACAACTGTCAGACTGTCGTCAAGCTCAGTTTGAGCCATCAGACAGGAAGTGCAATAATCGGGCTTCAGTCTTCTCCGGGTGTGTGTGTCCGAGCATGAACTCCCTGACTATCTCACCGCTCACCAATGGGCTCTTATGGAGAAGACTGTTGCCATCCTCGCCCCCTTTGAGTTACTAACTAAGAAAGTGAGCAGCTACGATGCACTAGCCTCTGATATCATCCCAGCTGTGACTGTGCTAGTGAGACTTCTAAACAGAGAAACAGACGAGGACCACGGCGTCAAGACAATGAAAGCAACCTTACTGGCAGCTGTCAAGAAGCGCTTCAGTGACGTCGAGACCAACCCACTGTACTTCATCTCCACCATACTTGACCCAAGGTAAAGTCTGTGTGCTATAGGTATTCAATGATAAACTACAGTACTACGTGAAACATTAATTAATTCCATCTGAAATATTATATTATAATTTTGTAACTAAAATACACAAATACAAATGTATGCAATATATATATATATATATATATATATATATATATATATATATATATATAATATGAAATATATTTCCCTTATTACTACCAGAAAGCCAAATTGCTGGCATTTATGACAGTGGTTTAGGGGAAACTAAAATCAGTCCTATTTTTCCACATATTAATACATTCATGAATTTTGTTCAGGTATAAAGATCGCTTCTTCTCCAACAGGCCAAGCTGCAGCTGATGTCCAGAGCTGAGGCAGACGAGAGTCGGGCAGAAGCTGCAGAACCTCCTGCATAACTGTTCCTCAAGGCCCAGGCCAGCACTAGCAGCTGTCTGGACACTGTATTTGAAGAAATCGCTAAGGAGCAGCCGCTGGCAGCAGGTGCTTCCATTGAGCTCGACACAGACCTCGGAGAGGCCCCAAGCCCTCGTGAAGACAGTCCTCTGAAGTACTGGGGTGTCAACAAAATCAGGTTCCCCACTTTGGTTAAAATGGCCCATAAATACCTCTCAGCCCCATGTAGCAGTGTGGAAAGTGAAAGGCTTTTTAGCTCAGTGTCACACATTATAGATGAAAACAGAAACAGGCTGACTGCTGATAATGCACAAAAGCTACTTTTCTTTAAAAAAACCTGCCACTCACTTTTTCTAAATAGGCTCCATTAAGCGAGTCATCTTAGACTTGATGTTAATACCTACCTCAGTTGCACTGACTGCCACAGTTCTATGTTGGTGGATGTTGTTAGTTTATTCAAATATTGTGCACTAAATAGCAAAGATTTTTATTAATACCCCTTGTGTTGTCCAAAGCGGCAGAGTTTACAACAAACTGAAAACAATACTTGAGTTGCACTGTCACTGTTTAATTTTTTTTTATATAATTATTTATTATGTAATATGTTGCATACAACATGCTTTTCATTTTAAATAAATGTTCTTAATTCCAAACTAGTCCCTTGATTTTTTGTTAAATTAAATGACTAAAGCTCTTACCTGTAAATTTAAATCATGTTTTTTTTATTAAGTACTCGGTATTGGTATCGGCGAGTACTGAAATAAAAGTACTCATACTCGTTTTCCAAAAAAGTGGTATCGGTGCAGCCCTAGTAGTAACTTTATTCTTGTTCAAACTAACGCTGTATGAAAGTGAAAGTGAAAAGTGAAAGTGAAACGTGATGGCCAAGTATGGTAACCCATACTTGGAATTTGACCTCTGCATTTAACCCATCCAAGTAAGTTCACACACATTAGGAGCAGAGTAGTGAGTAGTGAACACACACACACACTGCAAACGTGGATACACACACCCGGAGCAGCGGGCAGCCTTGAGTGGCACCCGGGGAGCGATTGGGGGTTAGGTGCCTTGCTCAAGGACACCTCAATCATATTCCTGCCGGTACTGGAATCGAACCGGCAACCTTTGGGTCACCAGTCCAACTCTGTTACCATTAGGCCATGACTGCCCCATGACTGTATAAAGCAGTACATCAAGTATTGAATGGAAATGTCTCTGAAACATCTGTGTATTTTGCAAATATTGCATTTATTTCACTTCAGGTTTGGTAAAGTATGCAAACACCACGTAAGCGGTCACTACGGGAACCAGAAAGTGTCCGACTTCACGTCTCCGTTTGCAGCTCCTCCCGCCTGCACGCGCTAACTCTCGCCGATCGGTTACATCCAGCCGCAGCCGATGTCGAACACACCTAACATCTGCTGGTCGATGACGTCATTAACATCTGCTGGTCGATGACGTCATTAACATCTGCTGGTCGATGACGTCATTAACATCTGCTGGTCGATGACGTCATTAACATCTGCTGGACGATGACGTCATTAACATCTGCTGGTCGATGACGTCATTAACATCTGCTGGTCGATGACGTCATTAACATCTGCTGGTCGGTGACGTCATTAACATCTGCTGGTCGGTGACGTCATTAACATCTGCTGGTCGGTGACGTCATTAACATCTGCTGGTCGATGACGTCATTAACATCTGCTGGTCGGTGACGTCATTAACATCTGCTGGTCGATGACGTCATTAACATCTGCTGGTCAAAGTGTGTAACTGCAGCAAGAACGAAACGATTGCAAGTGTTTTCATTGAAGTGTAATGTTGCCTATAATTTCGGTAAATTCAATTAAAGATAAATTATCTGTATAATATGCAGTCTTTTATTAATTTGTAGCACTTTTTTGTGTAACAACATTGTTTTAAAAACTTTTTAAAGAAAATTATACTCAACATTTCTTAAATCAAATTAAATTATAAAACTGGCGCAGTGTCAGTTACACTGAAAAACATTTCGGCCAACATTTAAAATATATAGATGTTTTAAATTCAGAATAACCAGTGCTGAATACTAGTACTACTCTTTCTACCTTTACAATATCTTTCTATGACAGAAAGAATAGTAGCGTTAAGGATAAGTGATAATGTATCAGTATATACAGGAGAAATGTTAGCAATTCTGCTAGCAGTACAGTGGATAGAGGAAGTAAGACCATTGAGAACTGTTGTTTGTTCAGATTCTACATCATCATTAGTCAGTTTACAGAGCAATCATTCAGATAGTAGAGCCGATATATTGATAGAAATTCACCAAGCATTATATAGAATTCAAATGATGGGTATTACAGTTATATTTATGTGGGTACCAGCACATATTGGAATTAAAGTAAACGAAAAGGCAGATAAGGCTGCAAAGGAGGCCACAAAAAGAGAAGACATCGATGTAGAAGTTAACATCAGTAAGATGGAAATGAAGAGCATTATTAAACAGAGTTTGAAGAAAAGGTGGCAAAAGCAATGGGAAGAAGAGAGAAAAGGACGATGGTTTTACAAAATTCAGAAGAAAGTGGGGGAAATGAGATGTACAGGAAGGAAAAGGAGAGATGAGACAATTATATCTAGACTTAGATTTGGACATACAGGACTAAACAGAACTTTATTTAAAATAGGTAAACATAACACCGGCAGATGTGAATACTGTGAACAACAAGAGACAATAGAACACGTCATGATACACTGTAAAAAATATGAGGGAAAAAGGAAGGAAATGATCCAAAATTTGAAAAAGGAAAGAGTACGGTTTGATTTAGTAGAAATTCTTAGGAAAAATTCTAAAGAAAAGTGTTATGGAATTGGTTTTCATTATTTTAGAAGAATTAATATGATTGAGAGGATTTTAAAAAAAATTTCTTTCCTTTTTTTTTTCTTGTAATAAAAGTAAGTAATAGCAGTCCTTCAGTTCCACACTCCATACCAGTTGGTGGCAGTAATGCACCATTTCATTGTGTGCCGACCGCCAAAAAACTCTAATAGAAGAAGAAGAAGAAATAGTAGTGTTTCTGAGTTCACCACAGGTTCAATCCACTCGTTTCCAGAAGCACTGATTCGAAACTAAAGATTCGGATCTTTTGGGCTTTCTCACGCGCATGCGCAGTAGCAGGAACTCAGCGCAAGATGGCGGCCGCCTATCTGACCCACCAGCAGAAGGTCCTGCGACTCTACAAGAAATCCCTGAGACACCTTGAGTCCTGGTGCATCTTCAGGTGAGGGTTAACTTTATAAATGATAGTTGTAGGTGTATATATTTGAATCTGTGTTCATCGGCTGATCTGAGAACATAAACACTGCGGTCGATCTCATGCTAACTCCTGTGTTTGGTTCAATATGAACTAGATGACCTTTCCTGCACATTTGCATCGATGTAAAGTGACATTGAAAGATACTGAGATGCATGTATTTGATGGCGATCGCTATGATCAAACTGTATATAATCCAATTCAGTTTCTCGTGTTCAGAACAGGCGTTTGTTTGCGTATTTTGTAGTTCTAACTTCGTGTTGTGTTGATATTGACTCCTCGCTGTTTGTGATCTCAAATGGAGCTTTCTCACTGTGCTGAGCCCTGGCTGTCCTCTTCCTAAAGCCGGGCTTTCCTCTTCCTAAAGCCGGGCTGTCCTCTTCCTAAAGCCGGGCTGTCCTCTTCCTAAAGCCGGGTAACTTAACCCCGGGCTGTGTGAGCGGAGCGGAGGGATACTGAATGTAGAGCGGAGTGTGTTTTTTAAGTCTGAAAGTCGTGGTTTTCCCTCGCTCCACTACCGCTCCATCACGAGTACAGCTCATGGCCCATTATAGAACTGCATGTTTAGTAAGGATTCACACGTTAAACGCATTTAGCAACCATCACTCAAATCAGATAAAATGTGAAGGTTATGATGGCGCCGATAGAAATGAGTGGCTGCGGGAGGTTCTAGTTCTCAAGCTTACTGAATATGATCGGGCCACACGATCTCATGAAAGTGTGTATCTATAGCACGAATTATATTTCTTTGTGCCATTTACACGCCTAAAATAGTTTGGATATGCAAATGATACGCACTAAACCCCTTGGGTAGGAGTAGTGGTGTGGAGTGCGTGTGTATTACACGCAATAAAGTGCATATCATATGCACGCAAAAACTGTTTTTGGCGTATAAATGGCACGAGAAATATAATTAGTGCTATAGATACACACAGGGCTGGACTGGGACAAACAAATCGGCCCTAGCATTTTGGCCCAGACTGCCCCACAACATATGATCATATACACATCTTTGCACGTCCTTGAATATACCAACTTCTATTCCTTAAAACCACATGGGCGTCGGAACCATTGTTATACCCAAGACCCACCCACTTTTTAAAAAAATGATATCCAACATATTATGTTTTAACACAATTTTTGTTAAAACAAATTTACACAGACATGTTGTTCAGATGTGAATATCTGAACTAAAAACAAACTAAAAACATCTAAAATATATAATTCATTTAATTTTTATTTAAAATTAATTATATATAAGGAATATAAGGATAAAGAATATAATATATATTATATATATAATATATAAAAGAATATAATATAAGGATAAATTGATTAAATAAATATAGAAAGACTGAAAACAATTGTGTGAACGTAGAGCCGCAGTAGATCGCGTTTGAAAAACAATTAAAACTTAGTAGACACATGCTATAAAAAGAGAACGGAATGGAGGTAACGTTACCCAGCAAGCTAACAGGCTTGAGTAAAGGACAGGAGAAATTATGCATTAGTTCACAAGCATTCGCTGAAAACCACTGAGTACAGTGACTAAAAAACAATATTTTACTGCTGCTGTTATTAACCTGTTAACCTTCAAGGCCACTTTTGAAAAATCCCCAGAAATGGCATACCCAAACTTAAACAGATACAGTTCATGAACCCTTTGCACTAAAAGCACAAGTATGATCTCATTTGAAAGCTGACACCTAGTAGTTTATTGTAAATGTAGAAATAATTATTGTCATAATGAAAAAAAAATGTTTAAATAGCTTCAAAGTTTTGTAAAGTTATTAGAAATTTACTTTCATGAAACATCTTCATAAAAATAAAATTGAAGTTGGCCCTGGAGCAATCTAGAAATGCACTGCAGCTAAAGCCATATGTGTGACCATTTTATATTTAAAATCTGAAAATGATAAGTCTAAAACTCTGTATTTAGTTAAATGTTTTTCAAGATCATGTCAAATTACTTTATTTTGATTAGACTCTAAAATGCAAACTGATGTTTAGTCATCTTCTGAGTCATCTAATCAGTCTATTGTCTCTATTATTTTGTGGTGCAAACGAGCCCCATTCAGAGTCAGTCTCTCCCTGCACACATTTACACCTCTCCAGACTGGTTATGGCTCTAAATATGCATTTCTTTTGTCTGCATTATAGCTACTAACGACTGGCTATTCACAGGCTATTCATAGGGTTTCAAACCCTAATTTCTTTTATCAAAGTTCTCACTAAATATTTGAAACTGGTATCAAATGCACTGAAACATTTCAGTAAGCATTCCTATTTAGAAAAAAATCATAAAACAATAACTGCTGGTGGCAGGTGCACCTGGGCTAGCTAGCATGTTAGCTTAGCACACCATCAATACACGACCATTTATGAGATTGAAACCATGTTTGTGCTCCAAACGTACTTTATAACGCAAGTCGAGTGTTTTAAATAATCTTCTGTGATCTAATTTGGCTTCAGATAAAAAAAAATCCGACAGAAAATGTATTATTTATAGTGTTCTGCACGATGATGAAATCTATATCGATTAGCATTGCATTATAAATATAATCTATTATTATGAAATACCTGGCATGGCTTGAAGAACACAGGTAACTCAAATATCATTGCAATCATGTTTATTGTCTTCAAAACATCTTTATCTGCATGTTACAGCGATCTCTGTCAGCTACTTTCTGTATCAGTGACGTCCTGGAATGTCACATGACTATGGGTCTTCTTCGTGATCCATATATGGACTGTTATTGTGCATATAGCGCCCTCAGGCTATTGGTATGAATTGAAAACACAGCACATCTCAGTAAGAAGCGATCATAATGATTACATCGACGCATTTGGGTATAAATTCAACAAATATTATTCCTGTCTATAGAAATATGATGTGAATCTATGAGAATATATCAATATTTCTCCAAGTCTGCACATTTTTGAGCTAAAGCCCTGAGGGACGATGTTTTGCGAATCGCTGTCATGACGACAGCTTGGAGTGTTTTTTATGAATGGACCAGCTGACGCTCATAATTCATATTAAAGGTATCGACTCATTTTTCCATTTCATAACTCCTGACACAAATTAAGACATAACTGTCACTATAAGTTTCTCAGAATACAATAGTGGTCAAATACTGAATCTTGAGTATTATATCTTTTTAATGATGTATAGTTTGTCAAGGTATAACATTAAATCTGATAGTAAATTTGAACTAAATAAAAAAAAAACGCTTCAGTGCGCCGACGCTCTGGAAACGGTTAACAGGTTAACTGCCTTTGTATTTAATGCTTCACTTTGTAAACACCGTTTTAATTTAACCTATTTCTGCGGTAGCGCTATTTTAATCCATCACTTACGTTGCGAGCGAACTGATTGTACAACCTGATGCTCGAGACAAAATACAGACATCCCGGAAGTCTCCCGCATATTGATTGCGGCTCCCTGATGCCCGCGAATTAGTTCAAACTCCCGAAATCTAGAGCGCGCAAGCAAGAGCGCGCATGCGAGACAGAAGAGACTGCTCCAAACCGTGTAGCGCGCGCGCTCGGCAGAGCGCCTGAGGGAGAGAGACCTTGCGTGTGTGTGCGTACCAGTAAACGCTCCCCGTGACGTAAGCAGACCAACTAATCGATAATGACATTCGTTGACAACGATTTTCATAATCGATTATAATCGATTTTATCGATTAGTTGTTGCAGCCCTACATTCAGTAGTCCACTTGGATCATTCAGTAGTCCACTTGGCTCATTCAGTAGTCCTCATTCAGTAGTCCACTTGGATCATTCAGTAGTCCTCATTCAGTAGTCCACTTGGATCATTCAGTAGTCCTCATTCAGTAGTCCACTTGGCTCATTCAGTAGTCCACTTGGCTCATTCAGTAGTCCTCATTCAGTAGTCCACTTGGATCATTCAGTAGTCCTCATTCAGTAGTCCACTTGGATCATTCAGTAGTCCACTTGGATCATTCAGTAGTCCTCTTGGCTCATTCAGTAGTCCTCATTCAGTAGTCCACTTGGATCATTCAGTAGTCCACTTGGCTCATTCAGTAGTCCACTTGGCTCATTCAGTAGTCCTCATTCAGTAGTCCACTTGGATCATTCAGTAGTCCTCATTCAGTAGTCCACTTGGATCATTCAGTAGTCCTCATTCAGTAGTCCACTTGGCTCATTCAGTAGTCCACTTGGCTCATTCAGTAGTCCTCATTCAGTAGTCCACTTGGATCATTCAGTAGTCCTCATTCAGTAGTCCACTTGGATCATTCAGTAGTCCACTTGGATCATTCAGTAGTCCTCTTGGCTCATTCAGTAGTCCTCATTCAGTAGTCCACTTGGATCATTCAGTAGTCCACTTGGATCATTCAGTAGTCCTCTTGGCTCATTCAGTAGTCCGCTTGGATCATTCAGTAGTCCACTTGGCTCATTCAGTAGTCCACTGGCATGAAGTTGGTTTGACATTGGACGTTTGATATTTGGGTCAAGACGTGACGCCTAAATTTTCTGTCTGATTGCATTTGTTCAGGTAAAAATGGGTTTAAATGCATAAAAAGATACGGTATATTTGTAGTACCTCTCCCATGTATGTACTCACTTTAACTTTTTAAAAAACATAGTTATTTGTATAACTTTTTTTATATTTTAAGTGCCAAAATATCATGTGGTGCGACCGTCCGGCCCTAACTTCTGTTTTGAAAACGTCTTTGAAATTACTCTAAATTTATTAAAAAATATTTTCTGCACTCTTTGGCATGATTTCCATTGTTTTGTAATTCTGTAAAAAAAAAAAATCAAAGCATTTGTAGTTATATGTCCATCATAATATACAAACAAACTTTGTCCGATGATGTCCATTTTATGAAATATCATGTGGTGCGACCATCAAGGAACTACCATTTTGGGACTTTTTATGTTGAAAACTATTCAAACACAGGAAGTTACATCATATACCAATTTACCAAGGACCCATGGAAGCCACAAGCAGGTTTGTAATTCTCTCATATAGGAAAAAAAATAAACCTTTGTAATGGTTGGTATTAGGGGTGGGAATCTCTAGGCACCTCACGATTCGATTCGATTACGATTCAGAGGCCTGCGATTCGATTCTAAAGCGATTATCTGAATATTTGTGTGTGTGTGAATATAAATACTTTGCTTTAAAAGTACAAAGTAATGACCCATAAAGAATTAACGTACAATATGTTTTATTAACATTGCAAAGAACCAACAGGAAAATAAATGTGTGCCTGAACTAGCAGCATACTTGTAGTAAATTAATAATATAACAACAACAGGTGTTCTGACGATTCATGCTACCCATCGAGATGTGATATTTACTGGTTATGCGCATGTACAGACTAATTTTTCTTCTGCTTACCACGCCCATAAATCTATGCATCCTCGCTGTGGAGACTTGTAGGAAACTTTGACAGGTCGAAGATGAATATTTGATGATAATTTTTACTTTTCACACGTTTTAAAAACAGTATATTATATTGTACTCTTAACTTCGAATTTTATTATAATTTTATTTCATATAATATCATTTTTACTTGTTATATCAAATGTGATAATTGCTAGTTCATTTAAAATATCCAAATATGTTCCCCATACATTTACCCTGATTAAAATGAAATAACGATGTCATAATATTGTGAGATTTACACCATTATGGAAACAATAGAGAATGAATCAACATTATCTATGATCGATTCGCGCATGGGTAGCATTTTTCTACAAGGCAGCAGAAATCGTCTGAACACCGGTACAGCCCAGAGCCATAGAGAGAAACGGCTCTGGTACAGCCGAGTGTTTTTCCTCCTCTGGGTGGAAACGTGTCATATGGCTTCTCATATTTGTTGTGTTGCCGAAATATTTTAGTTTTATTCTACAAAGCTTACAACTAGTGTGGCTCTTGTCCAGCTCCTTTCCCCCTTCAACTTCATAGAAGCCAAAATATTTCCACACGTCAGCTTTTAACGAGGAGGGTGTTTGGATTTCGCGCTCAGCCATCGCGTCTCTGTTATGTGCGCACGCCACAGACAGACGGTCCGGGCACTGCACTTCCGCGCTGCAGAGTTCCGTCTTTTGCGTTCCGTCAATATTACGTCATTATAAATAGGCTACATATCTAAAAAAAAAAAAAAAAAAAAGAATTTTTTTTTGGAAAATCGATTTTTGACATTTGTGAATCGATTCAGAATCGTCCACGTCCGCATCGCGATGCATCTAAGAATCGATTTTTTCCCCCACCCCTAGTTGGTATGCAGTTACCAAAGTTGGATGTCATGTGGTATGACCTTAAAAAAATTATATTAAAGTTATTTCTACAAATATATATTTTTATTCTAAATTTTATATTGACCTTTTGTGGAAAGCTAGCTTGTTTTGTTTAGGTGACCAATTCTGTGCCTGTAAATTTTGACTGAATTTGAAAATATCATGTGGTGTGACCAAATATCATGTGGTGTGACCACTGCAGACTGTTTTTCATGATAGATATATGTCCTAGATTGGCAGGTTTTGTGCTTTTATATTCAATTGATGGTTTATATACAAAAAGTACTTTAATTTAGTATAATTTGGAATAGATTTTTATGCAATTTGGGATTTTTTTTAATATTTCAGATATTTCAGTTTGTTTACTCTTTGTACAAAATGAGAAAAATGCAGCAAAAACGTTATACCATGTAATTTTAGTTTAGTAATTATGCATTCATTAGTAATGTATTTATTATTGCCAGTTTATTTATTTAAAACTATTTTAATCTATTTTACCAAATGCCAATGCCAAGTGAAGTAAACATTCTGACTCTGCAGGAAGAGTGGAGTACCTTGCTAGGATAAGAGTGAAATATTATTACAGTTTAAAAAAAGCTGTTTTCTATGTAAATATATGGGTGGGAGACATATAAGACTGAAAAAAGTTTTTATTTTTTACTTCAAATATTAGGCATAAAAAATATTGAGTTGTGTTGTACTGACTCTTGCATTTCCCAAAATATATGTGGTCTTATAGATTTTGTATTTGAAATTGGATTTATTCACCAATTTGTTACATTCGTGCCTAAAATTGTCATATGGTGTGACATAAGTTATTTTATATAAAATGAAAATTGGATATACTCTCCCTAAGTAACTAACTTCAACATAAATCGTTATTATTACTATTTTAAGATTTAACATTGCTTTTGTGCAGATTCATTAGATTTTGTTTTGTTTTTCTAAATCATCATGCAAAGTAAGTCATCTCTCCTCAGCCTTTCCAAATATTTTAGATTAATTATGTTAAACCCTGTTTTAAATCTATGAAAATGCTTGTGACTCTTGCTGATACTATTTCTCTTGTGTTCCGTTGACTTGTTTATGATTTATAAATAAGAAAGTATTTTTACTGGCACAATTCTCAGTGTCACACCAAATTATATAGTGTCACGCTATATGATGAACTGCACCACTCCACAATTTGTCAATGCAAAAAACTGTATTCATCAGCATTATCTTCATTTAGTGATGCTTTAAGAGATGGGGGGGTCAGGTTCATAATGCCATTCACTTCTTTTTTCCATTTTCTGTATTTCTTTGGTGCATCTCTCCACATCTCTCTCATTTTTTTCTTGTCTTGAAGGAGGAACAGACTGTACACTGAATGCCTTGAGTTTTCACTTTTGTTTCTTCTCTTTATACCTTGTAATGATAAATATGTAATTCAAAGATTTTCGTTCCTTTCAGTTTCACCATCTTGATAATACAGGTGCTGGTCATATAATTAGAATATCATCAAAAAGTTGATTTATTTCAGCAAATCCATTCAAAAAGTGAAATTTGGATATTATATTCATTCATTACACACAGACTAATATATTTCAAGTGTTGATTTCATTTAATTGTGATGATTAAAACTGACAACTAATGAAAATCCCAAATTCAGTATCTCCGAAAATTAGAATATTACTTAAGACCAATACAAAAAAAGGATTTTTAGAAATGTTGGCCAACTGAAAAGTATGAGCATGAAAAGTATGAGCATGTAAGGCACTCAATACTTAGTTGGTTCTCCTTTTGCCTGAATTACTGCAGCAATGCGGCGTGGCATGGAGTCGGTCAGTCTGTGGCACTGCTCAGGTGTTATGAGAACCCAGGTTGCTCTGATAGTGGCCTTCAGCTCTTCTGCATTGTTGGGTCTGGCGTATCGCATCTTCCTCTTCACAATACCTCATAGATTTTCTATAGGGTTAAGGTCAGGCGAGTTTGCTGGCCAATTAAGAACAGGGATACCATGGTCCTTAAACCAGGTACTGGTAGCTTTGGCACTGTGTGCAGGTGCCAAGTGCTGTTGGAAAATGAAATCTGCATCTCCATAAAGTTGGTCAGCAGCAGGAAGTATGAATTGCTCTAAAACTTCCTGGTAGACGGCTGCGTTGACCTTGGACCTCAGAAAACACAGTGGCCCAACACTAGCAGATGACATGGCACCCCAAACCATCACTGACTGTGGAAACTTTACACTGGACTTCAAGCAACGTGGATTCTGTGCCTCTCCTCTCTTCCTCCAGACTCTGGGACCTTGATTTCCAAAGGAATTGCAAAATTTACTTTCATCAGAGAACATAACTTTGGATCACTCAGCAGCAGTCCAGTCCTTGTTGTCTTTAGAAGTTTCTGACGCTGTGTCTTGTTCAAGAGTGGCTTGACACAAGGAATGCGACAGCTGAAACCCATGTCTTGCGTACGTCTGTGGGTGGTGGTTCTTGAAGCACTGACTCCAGCTGCAGTCACTCTTTGTGAATCTCCCCAACATTTTTGAATTGGTTTCGTTTCACAATCCTCTCCAGGGTGCGGTTATCCCTATTGCTTGTACACTTTTTTCTACCACATCCTTTCCTTCCCTTCGCCTCTCTATTAATGTGCTTGGACACAAAGCTGTCTGAAAAGCCAGCCTGTTTAGCAATGACCTTTTGTCAGTTTTGTCAGTGCCACAGACTGATCGACTGCATGCCACGCCGCATTGCTGCAGTAATTCAGGCAAAAGGAGAACCAACTAAGTATTGAGTGCTGTACATGCTCATACTTTTCATGTTCATACTTTTCAGTTGCCCAACATTTCTAAAAATCCTTTTTTTGTATTGGTCTTAAGTAGGCTAATATTCTAATTTTCGGAGATACTGAATTTGGGATTTTCATTAGTTGTCCGTTTTAATCATCACAATTAAATGAAATAAACATTTGAAATATATCACTGTGTGTAATGAATGAATATAATGTCCAAATTTCACTTTTTGAATTACTGAAATAAATCAACTTTTTGATGATATTCTAATTATATGACCAGCACCTGTAGTATCATGTGTTTAAGTTACACTATCTTGTGGCCTAGACTTTCATCCCTATAGTATTGTGTCTGTTCTGTGTGAACTGACATGATCTCTTTACTTTTTCATCCTTTCCCCCAGTACCTCCTCTCTCCTTGCATGGTCAGCATTGAGTCTTTCCCTGTATTTTTGTGTCATCTCTTTACTTAACATTTCTGCCTGACAGACAAAACATTGCATCTTTTAATAGGCAAAGCATTGCAAATATGGTGAAACATGGTTAAATTAAGTATAAATTTGAAAAGAAGTACATTAATTGTATAGGTAATTTAATGTTCACTATTAAATTCATTGAATATGTTTTGAATAGTTATTTATTTATCATTAAAAAGGTGTATGTAATATTGTGTGACAAATATATCATATGGTGTGACTTAGAAAAACAGTCACACCATATGATACAGTGTGTCACACCATATGACGTTTTGTTCAGTTAAGCTAATCTCTTGGTCAACTAAAAACAGCTAGCTTATACTTAGCATGTAAATTGCCACATGGCAGGAATGATTTTTAAGAATTAATAAGTACAATTCGTATAAAAGTGTTTAATTTGTATGTAAATAATGTCACACCATAAGACACAAAACATTGACCACTAGTGAGCATATCAGATACAGAGCTATTTAATTAAAAATTAAAAAGCCAGAACTCACATCTTGACCTTGCAAACCACTCCAGAGATGACACTGCAACTTCCTGGTTGAGTGTGGACCTCTTCATCATAATGATGTCCAAATTATTTCTCGTTCAAAATATAAATTGCAGTGTCACACCATATGATGCCCATTTTACGGACAAAATGCATTTGGCCAGAACTTGCTTTAAAATCATACACAGACATCAACACTTTCTGTGTCTGTTGAAATAGCCTAATTCTGTTACTTAAACTGTAAATCTATCAATTATTTATACTTTGCTGATATATATTGTCATATTAGTAAGGTCACACATATCCCGGACAGTCACACCACATGACAATTTTGATGTTTAGATAAAAATTTGATGTAGAGGTCTTTATACACCAACTACAGCTGTGGTATGCTGTAATAATGTCTTGTCAGAGGAACAACATGAAGATATATATTTTTAACAAATACCCATTTTTAGCAGGTTATGACATCATGGACGGGTAGAATTGCATGTCATGTCTCCCACCCATATAGTAAACTGTAATTTATTCCTGTGATCAAAGCTGAATTTCCAGCATCATTACTCCAGTCTTCAGTGTCACATGATCCTTCAGAAATCAGTATAATATAATGATTTGCTGCTCAAGAAACTTAAGAAACTGCTCATGGATTATTATCGATGCTGTTCTATGCTCTAGATCTCACACTCAATTTCCAGATTGAGGATTTTAGTTATGCCAGGGTTTCCCGCAGCACTTTGTTACTAAGGCGGCCGCCTAAGCAACACACGCCGCCCGCCTTAACTTCGTCGTCAAAAAAAATTATAGGAGCGATATCCGCCGAGTTACTCTGTCCTGTTTTCTCCATTTCAATCTTTAAATATGTGATAGCCTTCGTGTATGCTTCAGTCTTGTTATCAGCGCGTTCTTCCGCAGCGGCGCCAAGCACATCAGAACAAACAGAAGACAGGGTGTGTGTGTGTGTGTGTGTGTGTGTGTGTTCATCT
Source organism: Siphateles boraxobius (assembly GCF_051911475.1). NCBI lineage: Eukaryota > Metazoa > Chordata > Actinopteri > Cypriniformes > Leuciscidae > Siphateles > Siphateles boraxobius. Next base: position 521,843 of record NW_027508835.1, read on the forward strand.
GAGCCTCATTGGTCTGTCACTGCTCGTCAATGTCAGAATATTTGAGATGACCAATCAAATCAAAGTAGGCGGGCTTTATGTTCGCAGCGCGAATTTTAGTAGAGAGCGACTCATAGACAGGAGCGACTCGACGCGCTTCAGTTTACGGTCGGTCAAGTGCGAGAAGATGTAAGTTGCTAAACTAAACATTTCCTATTTGACAGTTTTTTTTAGGTCATAAATGTTAAACGAATCACAAAAATAATCAGGCAAACTAATAAACTTTTGTCTATTTTCGCCATTTTGAACTGAAAATAGACCACTTTGTGACGTGACTCATGTAATGTAACGTTAGCCTAATAATTAGTTTACTGTCATTGTCAGGGGACAAGACATATTAACCAGGGTACCTGCGGGATCTTAAAAGCATTGAAAAATAATCTCAAATTAAGGCCTTACAAGCCTTGAACTTGATATACAAAGTCTTGGATTTCGTTACAAAACTATTGTATATTTTTTTTATTACTAGGATTGAGTGCACCGCGCACTCCACGTCATGGCAGAAAGCGTGCGCACCGTTACTATGGTTGCTAGGCAAGTGAGTTACAGAACAAGATAGTAACGTTAGCCAAGCGTAGTTTGTCGTCTGAAATAGGAAAGTTTCAGTTTAATCCGCTGTGGCCACAAATGCCAGAATTCAATAATTTAACCCCCAAATCAGAGCTTTTCTGTTAAAAGAACTTGTTTTCTACCCGGTCTTTTCAATAGTAGCTGGCAACCGTGCGCGCGCGCTCTCTACACTGCTCAAGAAGCGCGGATGATCTGAAGACACAGACAAGCTGGAGTTCAGCAATCTTCATTCGAGATTTTCAACTTAAATTGAAGTGTCATTCAGTCGGTCTATGTTCTGTCACGAGCCGCGCTGTTTGTGCGAACAAAATGCAGGCTGATATCCAGCAGTGTTTTTAATGTTGATGCAATGTTTCCCGAATATCCACATGATTTCAAATGTGACATTGATTTTAACCAACTGTTAAAAAACAAAACAAAAGGGTAACATTAAATGATTTACTACATTTAAAACAGTATAGTCAGGCTTATTGCTCTATTTTGCAACGAAATCTGTGGCTTTGAACGAATCGTGAGATTCAATGAATGACTCGATGACACACATAAAGACAATGAGTTACCGCCACCTACTTGCGATTTTAATACAATATTTTTATTAATATTAAACGATTTTTAACATTGCCTATTTATTGAACATTGTTTTATTTAATGAATTATTTATTTTTTAAAGTTATTACAAAGGGTAAAAAAATGAAATGGAAAAATTGATTAAAGGGGGCAAATATTGTCCCTTAATGGAAAAGGTGTGACTGCAGTCTAAGTGGAAGGGGGGTACGGCACTCTAAACACTGGAGAACCACGGATAACATTACTATCAGATGTAATGTTATTACCTTGACAAACTAAAAAGATATAAGACTCAAGTTTCAGTATTTGTCTTAATTTGTGTCAGGAGTTATGCAATTTCCTCCTGGACCCCCGACGACCCCCATACCCCCCCCCCCCCCCCCCCCACCACCAGCCTAAATATCTTTACTGTCACTTTTTTATCAATTTAATTTGTCCTTGATTAGTAAACGTATTAATTACTTTTAAAAAAACTATTGACCCCAAATGTTACCTATAAACAATATTTGTATTTATATATATATATATATATATAACATTATTATTTGGCAGAAAGAAATTCTAAGTCAAGTGAAATGAAATGGTGCACTTATGTTTGCGATGTGATTTTTATATAAAAAAAATGTTTATAAAATATTTGTGTTCAGGAAAATTCTGTGAATTTTGTATGAATTTGGTTTAAATCTATTTTTTGTATAAAATGCATTGTTCATTGATCTCTTTAAATAGATTTTTAACTATATAAGTGATTCAATCGCGCTCTCACTAATGCATCGCATTCAAAACAAATGTAATCTTACAGTGCTGTCTGTATTAGATTTCGAATGAGCAGAAATCTGTAGGACAGTACACACGACGATAAGACCAGTAGACACGTAGTTTTCTTCTTTCAAAACAAAATGTGCACTGCAAAAAGCAGCAGTGATATTTAACTTTTAATGCTGATTAGGGCTGGGCGATAAAAAAAAAATGTTATCGATAATCGCCCTAAAAAATAATATCCGATTATATCGTCTTCCCAAGCCCCGCCCGTAACACACGTCATGTTGAGTTTGGCTGCACTTTATCTAATGATAGCCTGCAATTTAATTAGTTTAATCTAATGATTGAAACATTAAAGGTTTTACTTTGGTTAGTTTGAGCTTAAACTAGCATAAAACATTAGCTTTGCTATTATGATAGTGTTGAGCAAAAATTTTACAAATTACAGCTTTATTTATTTAGAGACAGAAGGCATTACATTATATTTGGGTATTTTGTTTATTTATTTATTTATTTTTATCTAGTATAACACTCCCAATATAGCCTACTGTAACGGAGCTGCCAACATTGTAAACTCCGACCGCATGGATGAGATATTCCAGGGCTCGAAATTAACTTTTTTACTTGGTAGCAGTAGCACTGGTGCTCCCAATTTCATAAAGTTAGGAGCACCAGCAAAAATTTAGGAGCACCCACCAAATTTGACATTTAGCAGCATTCTGTCCCTGCATTTTTTTGTGCTTGGCACTCTCTTCTTGTTTAACCAAGCTCTCGCGCTTAAAATGTATTGGTTTTCGGTGGTTGCCGACGGACACGGTCATCCTTTCTTGCCCTCGTTTTTATTATTATTTTTTTTTTTAAAGCTGTGATTTTACCACTGGATTTCATAGCTTTGTAAGATAAAATCCTTCTTTGCTAGACCTAATAATTATTTTGGTATATCATCATATCAATATCAAAAATTAGAATAAAAAATTGGCATTTAAAAAGTTAATTTTTAACTAGGCCTAATAGTCTAATTTTCTACCGTATACAATCGAATACAGTTAGCAGCTAGATAACAACTACTTGATTTGCACTTTTTTTCTGGTTTCACCTCACTCCAGTCTAAACTAAAAGTTTTTTTTTTTTTGGTAAGTTTTCTTCACATTGTCAAATAAACAACCTGAAAATACTGTAGTTTATTAAGGTTAAATCTTCCTAACCATAGTTTGAATTACAGGGGGGGTTAGGGTTAGGGCTAACCCCCCCTGTAATTCGAATGGTAGTGGGCCTTGATGGTCATAGAAGAAGTGAAGGAGCAGGACCCCCAAATTATGGTGGGGTAATTCGCACTCTGTTCCTAACCATTCTTACTACAAATAAATGGGTAAGCACACTTACTAGGGATGGCGAAAACTAAAATTTTCTTGACCGACCACCGAGCCTCATTAGCCGGTTGAAACCGGTTAACCGATTAGTTTAAAATATGACACGCTATTTGAAATAACAGCCATTTCGAGCCACGCCTGCAATTTCGCAACTGTCGCATCTCTCTCGCATCTCTCTCTGCCTCCCGCTCACTCACACACTCACACTCACACTCACTCACACACACACACACACACACACTGCCCCGGGGCCGCCCTTCCACTCACGTCACTTTTTTTTAAATCCCCTACAGCGCGAAATAATAGTCCCGCAAACGCGGCGTCGAGGAGCTTGTATGTAATCGGAGGACAAATTGCTCCTTAGTTTGGAAATGGTTTGGGTACAAGGTGATCGCGTTGAAAATAAAGGCGATAGTCTAGCGTTAGAAGCTCATTTGAAACATTGCCGCGGCTCATTTAAGAAAATGACAGCTCCAAAGAGACGCCGCTTTAGTTTGAGGTTGTGCTAACAATAATAAAGAAAGATTATGATCATCATCACCTTATCTGTTACCACTGAAATGTAGATGTAATGTATTTCCAAATCGAAGCCCATCTTATGCGGAGTGTTGCCTAATAGACTGCAACACGATAAAACCAATGGATAAAACAGGCACCTTCAGAATGCGTAAAAGACACACCGGCTGAGACAGGTCTAACTCACTGTGTGCCTTCTAATAATGGACAGAACAAGTCGCGTTTTCAGGTGATACATCATAGATGATGTAGGCCTACTGTATTTAAGCACTGTATCACACAAGTTGCAACTTTCTGTGTCATTCTTTTTGGTGAAATGGTCCCACACACTACTTTTCTTTGCACGCTTCATCCTGTCGTCTGCCTTGGCTCTAACCTCGAGTGTTTTAGCCTGTAGTTTACTTTTCGCAAACCTTGTGAGCCCGCGAACCCAAATGCTGTGACCTCGCGCCAAATGTTTTTATTGGTTTATTAAGTACAAACAGGCGAGTTATGAAAAATTGAGTGAGGGATTTGTTCACTTCACACAAAAATATCTTGGAATGAGATGGCTAACTGTTGTAGCGTTTAGTCCACTGTCTATAATATCTTAATTTAGAGATAACCCTAACTACCGACAACTTTGATCGGTTAGGGTTGATACGGTCAACCATCGGTCAAACGGTCATCGGTTAGCATCCCTAACACTTACGTTTTCATTTTAAGAGGTGTTCTGAGTAAATGTGGTTTGATATGTTAACATTAGTTAATGCATTAGGCTAACTAACACGAACCATGAGCAATGCATGTTACTGTATTTATTAATCTTCGTTAATCTTAGTTAATAAAAAATACAGCTGTTCATTGTTTGTTCATGTTACTTCACAGTGCATTAGTCTAAGATGAGGCAAATAAGATAAATAAGATAAGGCAACATTTTTTTAGCACAATACACACCCCGCGGTAATTCAGGAAAAAAATCTCTGCATGCTCCACGTGAAACTTCGGTCTTCTTACCTTTTACCATCGTGTCAATTCTCAATTGATTTTGATTAATATGCGCGAGGGAGGGAGAGTGCGCGCGACCGGCTCTCTCTCTCTAATATGCTCGTTCTTCAGTAACATGAGCTAGGGGTGGTTAATCTGTATGATTTCCCGATTCGATTACGATTATTGAAGTCCCGATTCGATTACAGTCAATTTTCGATTATTAACGATTCTCGAGTAGCGATTATTGATTTTCCATTTCACAACAGTAAACGAAAAATGATTTCCATTACACGAGAGTAGATGTTAAAACTTCATGCTGATTTGTACTCTGCTTTCGCCAAGATAAGCACCAACTAAGACGTAGCTTTACAGTAACCTATGCTTCTCCGTCCATTTACGCTTCTTTCCATCTGGTGACGTGAATCTCCTTCTGTCTGGTGTTAATAGTGTATTTGCGCATCAGCACACACAACGGCTGCAACCACAGTGCGGTCCCCCCATAGCAACCCTCTGGATTGAGCGGAGTAGGGAACATCTCTAGGGTCTTCAAGTGGGCACCTTCCGTCCTCAGTGTTTCGTCGACTAGCCCACGACACCTCAAGAGGGCTCGACAGTGACTCTGGCGTCCCAGAGTCACCCCCCCCCCTCCGTCCCCCACTCAACTCAGCCCAGTTTACTGACCTCTACTTCCCTCTTGCTGCTGAGACCTAACCACAATCTCACAATCTCTCCGCAACCCAACCATACGCGCCAACCCGTTTGACTAAGGCTGTCGAGCCCCACTGGTGCGTTAATATGCAGTTTCAGTGGCAACGGTTCCGTATGGCATACCACCTAGCGCAAAGCACAATATCTGCCCAACCACCCGTCATTCACGCAATATACACAGGAACGTAATGACTGTAAATATTATACAACCTATACAAATAAACCAACACCCTTCAAGTTTTCAAGAATTCTACGAAACCGTAGCATGGCGGCCTGTACTCAGCCAGCTAGAATATTTTCGTCTCAACCACAGCCAGTTGCTGCTCCTTTCTCCTGCTTCAGATAAGTTCTTTACTGTACGACGCAACTCTTGACCACTGAATCCGACGTCTCTGAGGAACCGGGTTGTAGAGTGTGCCACAAAACCTCGACAACCCACTTCCACTGGATAAACCTGGACTCTCCATCCTCGCTGTTCTGCTTCAGTGGCCAGATGAGCATACCGCAATTTCTTCCTCTCATATGCCTCATCTACTGCATCCTCCCATGGCACTGTTAACTCTATCAGTTGAACAATGCGTGCTGATCCAGACCACAAAACAATATCTGGTCGTAGGTTAGTGGTGGCAATCTCAGGTGGAAAAATAAACCGTTGATCAAGATCAGCCAGCATCTTCCAGTCCCAAGCAGCTTACAGTTGTCCTGGGCGAGAATTGGTGTTAGCACCTTTTCTTGGTGGTTGCTCGCCTGGGCGGAGGAATATTGTCTTCTGCGTGTAATGTTTTACACTACAAAGTAATACACTACACTACAAAATACACTACAAAGTGATTGCAGTATTAAAAAAAGTCAGCTGCTGAATTACTTAACTCTTTTATTGAGTAACAACAACTCAAAGCACTTTCTGTGTCGTGTAGTTATAACTTAAGAATTATTTGTATGTAGCTTATGTTCTGTAGAACACAGAAATGAATACATCACATTGTGTTGTGACTCATCAACTTGAACTAAACAATAACAAATAAATGAAAGGCTTATTTCCTTTAGGAAGTAGATCTGAACCAAAATACTGTAGAAATTGGACAATTTTCTTCTAGAAAGACAAGGTGTTGTTCAGGTGGAGGAAGACTGCAGGTTGCATATATCATATCAAGGTAAAGAAAAGGTTTTTTCTCCACCTGAACACCTTTCTATAAGAAAATTGTCCAATTTAATCATTAAGAAGACAAAATGAACATTTTTGAACAACTTACTGTAACTTCAGTAACACCTTTAGGCCTGTCATGATAACAAATCTTGCTGGGCGATAAATTGTCCAAGAAATTATTGCGATAAACGATAATATTGATAATAAAGTCGTTCTGAGACCATTTTCTTCTAAAATAATGATAATGGCATAATAATGAAGGTACACCTTTTCAAAGATCAATAAACTTTTATTTCTAAAGACTATTTAAATGAACAAAACAACCAAAAACAATAAAAGCAATGGACTCTGTCTCTGTTAACAAAAAATGCACTTACCAATGTGTGATTTCTGTTCACACTGAGAATCATATCATGTACTGTGTGAGCATGCGTCTCAGATGAGTATGTGCGCTAGTTTGTGTGTGTGTGTGTGTGTGTGGTGTGTGTGTGTGTGTGTGTGTGTGTGTGTGTGTGTGCTCGCGTCTCATATGAGTATGTGCACGGAGAGTTTGTGTGTGTTCCGTCTCATTGAGTTTGTGCGCGAGTTTGTGTCTCAGGCTCATTGAGTTTGTGCGCGAGTTTGTGTGTGTGTGTGCTCGCGTCAGTATGTGCGTGGAGAGTTTATGTGCGCGCGCGCGTCTCATATGAGTGTGTGCGCGCATGTCTCATATGTGCGTGGAGAGTTTGTGTGTGCCACGCGTGTCTCATATGAGTAGGCTATGTGCGTGGAGAGTTTGTATGTGCGCGCATCTCGTGTGTGTAGAGTTTGCGTGTATGTGCGTGAGCGACTTTAGGTGTGTCGTTGTGCATTTCATATGTATTTGTTTGAGCTTTCAGCAGTATACATGTATGTTTGACTACTTAATATATGTGTTTGCAAGTGTTTCATATATGTGTGCGTGAATCAAGTTTGATATAAGCCCTAAACGGCGCCTCATATGAGGGTAAGAGAGCGCGCGAGAGAGAGAGAGGGACGAGCGAGAGGTAGTGCTTGCGCTACGGCGCTCTGCAATCAAATACGATTGTAAATAGGCTCAAACAGGCTTTTACACACCTGCTCTAACTCGCTCTGGCTGGTTACACCATAGACAGTGCGTTACACGCGCTTGCTAACTGGAACTGGGCGCGTTCGTGACGTTCAACTTCCGGTATAAATTTTTTTACAAATTAAAATAATGCTTTTTTTTTTTAAATAAATAAAAAAATCGATTTTTGAAAATTTAATAATCGATTCATACTCGTCCATAACATATTCGCGATTAATCAATAATCGATTTTTTTCCACCACCCCTAACATGAGCCCTGTCACAAGCGCAGCATTCAGTCATCTATCACTCAAATAAGGCTTTGGCGTTCGTCAAAAAAATTCAATGCAGGAAAAACCTCGTTTCATCTTCTCTCTTATTCAGCCTTTTAAATTTTGCACGGTAGTCAGCTCCCTGTCACGTGACAAGGGAGCGCAGAGAAAGTGAGTGGGAGTGGTTGACAGCTAATATTAACCAATCTAAAATCTGCTTTAAAGTTAAGAATGTAAGGATGAAGTTTGATTGGATGCAATCATTGTATAGAATGATGGTCTGGCCACCGCGTATCAGCGCACATAAGGTACATACTGTGCAGTAATTTGCAAACGTTTCGTCGAGAAGTGAAAACAGGTCGTACCACAACCATTATTTGCACTTGCACAAATGCTCCCAAATATATTTTTAGGTCACACAGATTAAATTTCAGCAGCATAATTTCGAGCCTTGTATTCAAAGCAACGCAATTTCTTCATCCGTTTGCAGTATAACGAAATTTTGATTTTGATTACAATGGTCATGTTTGTGCTTTCTGATTAGGCCTATTTATTATGTGCAACATTTAAATTAATATTCAGAAAAGGGTAAAGTTACTTCTATCATTTGTTTTTCTGATTAACTTTTATTAGCCTGCAAACCCAAATAAAACAGGCCTACTTAACAGGATAGTTTATTTTTTTCGTCTGCAGAACAAAATTGTATAAAAACGAATAGCATACGAATAAAAATAATCGCATAAAGATCAAGAAATCCAGAAAAAAATATTTAACAAAATTCAGATAGTAAGGATAAATGGGAATGCATCTCAAGGGAATGCGTTTGACAGGGAACGCATCTCAAGGTCGCATACACAAACACACACACATACACACACTCATGTTGCCGTTAGAGCAGTCAGCGCCGAACAACAGGCAAATAAAATATTATTGTCTCAACCGTTAAGACAAAACCGACTGTTTACGGGGATATTTTCAGCTTGAAAAAAAGGTGTACTGATGTCTTTCCGTGGTTGAAACAACAATTCTTATGATGTTTATTCATGTTTATTTGATACTATAAATGAACTAGAAGGATAATTGTGAGATATAATTCTGTGTGTATGTGCGCAGCTCAGGAAACAGCGCGCATGCAGAAGTCTTTCGTCTTGCGCTTAAAGAATATCATAAAGAATATTCGATTTTCTATTCTTAATCCTACTAACTAGCCTATAAAATATTTAATTAATGTTATTGCATGTGAATAAATATGTGTATAACCAGGGCTATGTAAAATGTCAATTTTTGATATTGATGATTATTGTCTGGAAACAGACGGTTGTAATCGACATCGAGATACTTGCGATACATCGTCGATAAACGATAATATCGCCCAGCCCTAGTTTGGGATAAACTCCTCACTCTTGGCTGGGGATACTGGGAATAACTCTGGGTTTGGGATAAACTCCTCACTCTCGGCTGGGGATACTGGGAATAACTCTGGGTTTGGGATAAACTCCTCACTCTCGGCTGGGGATACTGGGAATAACTCTGGGTTTGGGATAAACTCCTCACTCTCAGCTGGGGATACTGGGAATAACTCTGGGTTAGGGATAAACTCCTCACTCTCGGCTGGGGATACTGGGAATAACTCTGGGTTTGGGATAAACTCCTCACTCTCGACTGGGAATACTGGGAATAACTCTGGGTTTGGGATAAACTCCTCACTCTCGCTGGGAATACTGGGAATAACTCTGGGTTTGGGATAAACTCCTCACTCTCGGCTGGGAATACGGGAATAACTCTTGGTTTGGGATAAACTCCTCACTCTCGGCTGGGGATACTGGGAATAACTCTGGGTTTGGGATAAACTCACTCTCGGCTGGGAATCGAGAATAACTCTGTTTGGGATAAACTCCTCACTCTCGGCTGGGAATACGGGAATAACTCTTGGTTTGGGATAAACTCCTCACTCTCGGCTGGGGATACTGGGAATAACTCTGGGTTTGTGATAAACTCCTCACTCTCGACGGGATACTGGGAATAACTCTTGGTTTGGGATAAACTCCTCACTCTCGGCTGGGGATACTGGTAATAACTCTGGGTTTGGGATAAACTCCTCACTCTCGGCTGGGGATACTGGTAATAACTCTGGGTTTGGGATAAACTCCTCACTCTCGACGGGATACTGGGAATAACTCTTGGTTTGGGATAAACTCCTCACTCTCGGCTGGGGATACTGGGAATAACTCTGGGTTTGGGATAAACTCCTCACTCTCGACTGGGGATACTGGTAATAACTCTTGGTTTGGGATAAACTCCTCACTCTCGGCTGGGGATACTGGTAATAACTCTGGGTTTGGGATAAACTCCTCACTCTCGACTGGGGATACTGGTAATAACTCTTGGTTTGGGATAAACTCCTCACTCTCGGCTGGGGATACTGGGAATAACTCTGGGTTTGGGATAAACTCACTCTCGGCTGGGAATCGAGAATAACTCTGTTTGGGATAAACTCCTCACTCTCGGCTGGGAATACGGGAATAACTCTTGGTTTGGGATAAACTCCTCACTCTCGGCTGGGGATACTGGGAATAACTCTGGGTTTGTGATAAACTCCTCACTCTCGACGGGATACTGGGAATAACTCTTGGTTTGGGATAAACTCCTCACTCTCGGCTGGGGATACTGGTAATAACTCTGGGTTTGGGATAAACTCCTCACTCTCGGCTGGGGATACTGGGAATAACTCTGGGTTTGTGATAAACTCCTCACTCTCGACGGGATACTGGGAATAACTCTTGGTTTGGGATAAACTCCTCACTCTCGGCTGGGGATACTGGGAATAACTCTGGGTTTGGGATAAACTCCTCACTCTCGACTGGGGATACTGGGAATAACTCTTGGTTTGGGATAAACTCCTCACTCTCGGCTGGGGATACTGGTAATAACTCTGGGTTTGGGATAAACTCCTCACTCTCGGCTGGGGATACTGGTAATAACTCTGGGTTTGGGATAAACTCCTCACTCTTGGCTGGGGATACGGAATAACTCTGGGTTTGGGATAAAGTCCTCACTCTCGGCTGGGAATACGGGAATAACTCTTGGTTTGGGATAAACTTCTCACTCTCGGCTGGGGATACTGGGAATAACCCTGGGTTTGGGCTGACAGCACGGCAGAGATCCCCTCAATAATTTGTAAGTGTTAACTTGTGAAAACAAATGCCACAGGTAATCAGACATTATCTGAGAAAGGTGGACTGAATCGGGTACTGAACTCTGAACTGCCCGCACTGCTTCAGCACAGACGATAGCTCATTTTCTACTGCAACGCAATGTTTTATTCTCCTTCATTCAATGCACGTTGTTTGTACATAAATAAACCTTTATGTCATCGTAGAGTACAATCTATAAATCAAAATGTGTATTGCATTTATGAAGGAAAGGTTCAGTACCCAAGGCTCTATCGCTATCACCTCACTGGTGTTCAGTGTCTTCGGCGTATTGCATCAACAGCTATTAGGATTGTTTGTGATTTGGTCTTAGTGACTCTGGAGTCCTCCTTATGATTACTAACGTTTCACGTAGTGATAAAATGCTCTAATTCTAATGCTCTAGTTCTAAAATTAGGACTGAGACCCTCATTATTTTTTGAGTATCTCCCAAATCGCCTAAATTGCCAAATGGTGCTCTTCTGTTTCTTTTGACCAAAAATGTTTATATTTTTGAAGTTTTAAAATCGTAGCTTCATCGGAATGGTACGAAACTTGGTCACTTTTATGGCACTTCGTATATGAACACAAAAAAATTGAGGGCATGATTTGAAAAGTCTAAGTATTGGTAAAAAAATGTCACACTCATGGTCTTCACGGTCAAATATGACCACCATAGGAAATGAATGGGAAACAGGCAAAAAGACAGACAATTTTTGTGTGTACAATCTAAAAATCATTAAAGTTTCTGTTCTCTTTCAGGGATAAATATCGGTTCTACGCGTGTCTGCTGCGAGCGCGCTTCGATGAGAACAAGCATGAGAAGGACCTGGTGAAGGCCACCCTAATGCTGAAGGCAGGAGAAGAGGAGTTCTGGACCAATCAGCATCCGCAGCCCTACCTATTCCCCGACTCACCTGGAGGCACGTCCTACGAGCGCTACGAGTGCTACAAGGTGGGTGACCGGGCAAACGTTTCGCTACGAGCGCTACAAGGTTTACTATGTAGAGGTTCTGCAGAGGAATATGTGTTGGTCTAATTACCAACAAATTTCTTGAAAGTAGAGTACTAGATTTTTAAAAATCCTCGATTGCAATTAACGTGTCGAGTAACCGACAAAATACTGGAAGTGGGGCGTTCCAAAGATGAGAATCCATGAACCGCACTATTAGACTGCACAGTGTATTAAAACCATTTAAAAACCATACTATAGCATAGTGCTATTGTGAATTCCCAAAGGCTGCGATTCAATTAAATAAATATAAGTCCTGCGTGTTTAATATACATGCGCTGTAATCATGTACATGTGTGTTGGCCACGTGTGTCTCAGAGCGGCTCCGTTCACAGTAAACGCTGATGCACATGACCTGATATCATGCGTGGAGCATCTCAAACTACATCTCTGCGTATGGGTTTGGGTTGTGTACCATTTCATCAGATCTGTAAGGTAAATCAACACAGGAGAATACATCAACATGATTCTATGCTAACTGTTCATCTCGATTTCAAAATAAAATTTTAAACCCTTGCTCTGAGTTCTTGTTAAAAAAATTACAGTAGCTATAGCATTTAAATCGTAAAAGTGGCCAAATATTAAAGATTAAGTGGACATTTGAATTAAATGTCTTTTGTCCAATATTAAACATGGACTTGATCTGCTGTAGTGTAATAACACCGGGCCGCTGGCGCCCTGTGCAGGCATTTATATATATATATATAATTTACATAAGTTAATAGTTTATATTATGTATTTTAACAGTGTTGTTCTATAAAACCATATGATTACTTGCTTTTGATCCTTTATTTCAACCAATTATTATTGCCTCATTGTTATACATATATTTTAAGTTATTTTAAAGGCGTAGGTCTATTTTTATTACCACAAAAAAGTATCAGGTTATTTGATTAATCGTTAAAATAATCGACAGATTACTTTATTACCAAAATAATCGTTAGTGACAGCCCTACTTAAAAGTAATGCAAATATTTGTTTTTCCTATGCGGTGTACAAAAGTTCAAGTTTAACTGTGAATTTTCTTCTCATAAAGTCTTGACAAAAGATCTAAGTCAGACCCTGCGTCTCAATGTCCACACTGTCCATCCTGAACTGTAGGTGAGATTAAAGTGTGTCCCAAAGCATAGTATGTTGACAAGTGTGTGCCAGAAGTCCCCGGATGATCTACTCGAAGTGTGGATCCGTGCTCACTATAACAGCTAATATTACCCACAACCCACTGCGCTTTGGAGGAGGAACTACAAACACGAGTAAAAAGTGTTAAAAAAATACAAAACTTGGCAGATACCCTCAACCGACGGTGAGAGGTTTAGATAAAGGTTTGAGTCACTAATTTTAACCTGATAAAAAAAAAGTTATCCGTGTTATATTTCATCTGCAATAACAATGTGGACTTTTATAAAGATCCATGAGGCCATTAACTTTTATATGCATCATTTATAATGCATTAATATGAGCAGAGTCGCTGCATGAAAGACATGCAGATCAACGCTCTTCTGCATTTCACTCCGATACAGTAGGAAATTAAATTAAATTGAAATGTGGAGGATTTTTTTTTGTGACAGGCCAGTTTACTGTTACAGGATGATTGACAGGCCAGTTTACTGTTAAAGGATGATTGACAGGCCAGTTTACTGTTTCAGGATGATTGACAGGCCAGTTTACTGTTACAGGATGATTGACAGGCCAGTTTACTGTTACAGGATGATTGACAGGCAAGATTACTGTTACAAGATGATTGACAGGCCAGTTTACTGTTACAAGATGATTGACAGGCCAGTTTACTGTTACAGGATAATTGACAGGCCAGTTTACTGTTACAGGATGATTGACAGGCCAGTTTACTGTTACAGGATAATTGACAGGCCAGTTTACTGTTACAAGATGATTGACAGGCCAGTTTACTCTTACAGGATGATTGACAGGCCAGTTTACTCTTGCAGGATGATTGACAGGCCAGTTTACTGTTACAGGATGATTGACAGGCCAGTTTACTGTTACAGGATAATTGACAGGCCAGTTTACTGTTACAGGATGATTGACAGGCCAGTTTACTGTTACAGGATAATTGACAGGCCAGTTTACTGTAACAGGATGATTGACAGGCAAGTTTACTGTTACAGGATAATTGACAGGCCAGTTTACTGTTACAGGATGATTGACAGGCCAGTTTACTGTTACAGGATGATTGACAGGCCAGTTTACTGTTACAAGATGGTTGACAGGCCAGTTTACTGTTACAGGATGATTGACAGGCCAGTTTACTGTTACAGGATGATTGACAGGCCAGTTTACTGTTACAGGATGATTGACAGGCCAGTTTACTGTTACAGGATGATTGACAGGCCAGTTTACTGTTACAGGATGATTGACAGGCCAGTTTACTGTTACAGGATGATTGACAGGCCATTGACAGGCCAGTTTACTGTTACAGGATGATTGACAGGCCAGCTTACTGTTACAGGATGATTGACAGGCCAGTTTACTGTTACAGGATGATTGACAGGCCAGTTTACGGTTACAGGATGATTGACAGGCCATTGACAGGTCAGTTTACTGTTACAGGATGATTGACAGGCCAGTTTACTGTTACAGGATGATTGACAGGCCAGTTTACCATTACAGGATGATTGACAGGCCAGTTTACCGTTACAGGATAATTGACAGGTCAGTTTACCATTACAGGATGATTGACAGGCCAGTTTACTGTTACAGGATGATTGACAGGCCAGTTTACTGTTACAGGATGATTGACAGGCCAGTTTGTGTGTCAGAATGCGACAGAGCAACATTTAAAGATGCAATTGTATGACCTGATAGTATGTCCCAAAGCTTGTCTACTCTTCTACTACACTCTCAAAAGTATCTACTTTTTCTTCAGATTACATACTTTTAGGGCGTAGTAGGTAGGCGAATTGAGACGCAGCAAGTGCATAAATCATAGATTTAGAATCTTCTTAAAGGGCCCTATAATGCTCATTTACAGGTTTATAATTTTGTTTTTGGGGTCTACTAGAATAGATTTACATGATTTAATGATTCTTCTTTACCATAAATGTATTGCCTCGCCATGGCAACACTGTTTGAGACGTATTAAAACTCTGTTCCCGGTAATGTGGACTCGATCTGCTGAGCGTGGTTTGGGTGGAGCTGATGAGTATCCTCATCTCATTCTTGCTGTCACTGATTCCCTGTTCTCCTACAGGTCCCTGAGTGGTGTCTGGATCACTGGCACCCGTCGGAGAAAGCCATGTATCCGGATTACTTTGCTAAGAGGGAGCAGTGGAAGAAGCTTCGGGCTCAGAGCTGGGATCGAGAGGTGCTTCTCCTTTCACACATCACACCACATGCTTTTCACCTTCGCCACTTCATCACTTACATCTATATGCATAGCTGTCAACCCTCCCGTTTTTTCTGGGTTTCTCACGTATTTTAGCTCTTTTCCTGCTGTCTTCCCGTTTTAGTATTTTCACGTAAAATATTCCGTATTATTACGCTCTGATTGTGTTAAGAACACGCATATCTGTGTCTGTGAAGTGGCTTGCCCTTGGGTTGCTAGACCTCCAGTAAAGCAGGTGGCAGTATACAGACAGACAGAAGCTTAGGCTACTATCGAAGAAGAAGACAGTTGCAGCGGCGGGCAGGAGGAAGAGGGAAAAAGTAGCGGGAAGTCTGAACTTTAAGGAGAGTAACGTTAGAGTAGATGAGCGTGATGTGCGATGATGGATCAGGAGGACGCCGACGGCCAAAAACACCGCATTAACCACCAACCAAAACCGAGCACATTATGTCGATATTTGATTAAATGGGAGACCACCTTCCACTACCTGAGAAGCAGCCATTTAGGTCCAAATTATGCCTACTGCAAAATTTTTCGTAATTTCAGTGTTGGTCATGGAGGGAAAAACGACGTTTCGCAGCACGACAAATGACTGAAACACAAGCGCGCGAGTGAGTCAGCTAGGCACACAACATCTTTATCATCATTCGTGGTGAACCGTGCCTCGTCTGAAGCTGACCAAATATTGAAAGCTGGTGTGAAAATGTCGATGCTAATTGCCAAAAATAACGTAGCATTCAGTTTTTTTGGACGACTTCAACCGTAGTGTGGCTCACGTATCATAAATAAAGAACTTTAAACATATCCATTGGTCTGTCATTCTTTAATATATATTGTGTAGTTCTCTTACGAGAGGTTCTCTTGTATTGCGTAAGTTTAGCTTACGCTACGGGAAAGATTCATCTTTTCTAGATATTGAAGCCAAAAAAATTATCCTTAATTTTGTATTCATTGTCAACGCAGTGCAGCAGCTAGCAGACCTAGAGCAGGCCATCTCGCATGCTCATTGGCTGCCCTGCGGGCAACTGCTGCAGCCTACCAGTGAGCCCGGCGTGACGTCACGCCCAATGAAGGGCGCCCGCGCCTTCATAGCGTCACAGCCCGCCAGAATGGGCGTGGCTTAGCGTATAAAAGTAGGGGCTGTAGGCTGACTTCCCTGATTTTCGTCTCTTCAGCGAGCTCTTCGCATCGCTGGATCTGAGAGAAGCCACCGCCGCCGTCGCACAAGCGAAACAGCCAGCTTAGGACAGCGCTGAGGAAGCCGGCCGTCTTCGCCACCTTCAGCCATCCGTGCGAGCTACTCTATCCGCCAACATAATCTTTTATCTCTGTATTCTGAGTTCTACACTTCCTAAAAGAGCAGCGAGACGTCAAGATGTCTCGCACTTCCTGTGGCTCGTGCAGAGCCGCTCAGCGTTGGAGACCGCCCATCTGCGCTCTCTGCCTGGGCCAGGAACACGCAGCCTCGCCCTCTCGATGGAGGTTGCGAGCACTGCGAGGAACTTCCGATGTCGACCCTGCGGGCTCGAATCGAAGTCTTTAACCACAGCGCCGCGCGGCTAGCTCTCTTTACGTTACAAGAGAGTTTCCCCGCCCTCGCGCCCCCGTTTCGCGAGCTCTCTGCATGACCCGGACGGGCATCAACATACCCGACGTACTGGATGCGTGGTAAGAGCAGAAATTTTAATACAGTTCTGCTCGACCAACGAGTACGTGGCTAGCTCTCTTTACGTTACAAGAGAGCTACCCCGCCCTCGTGTCCCCGTTCACGCGTCATGCAGAGCCCTCTCAAGCTCCCTGCATGACCCGGACGGTCATCATCTGTGTCACATGTAGGTCCCGTGCCCACTACTTGTGTGCGCGCCCTCATACAAACACCGTTCCTAGTTCTGCTCGACCAACGAGCACACGGCTAACTCTCTTTACGTTACAAGAGAGCTACCCCGCCCTCGCGTCGCCGTTCGAGCGTCATTCAGAGCCCTCTCGAGCTCTCTGCATGACCCGGACGGGCATCAACATATGCGACGTACTGGATGCGTGGTAAGAGCAGACATTTTTATACAGTTCTGCTCGACCAACGAGCACGCTGCTAGCTCTCTTTACGTTACAAGAGAGCTACCCCGCCCTTGTGTCCCCGTTCGCGCATCATGCAGAGCCCTCTCGAGCTCTCTGCATGACCCGGACGGGCTTGCGCACTGCCGTCGAAATGTCTCGCCCTGTCAGTCCCCTTAGATAAGGCTACTGCAGCGGTGTATTTGGCAGCCAACGAGCCGGCTGCCACACATCCGCCGTTCTCGCGGCGACCCAGAGAAATCTCAAGTGAGTATAATGTCTGGTTATCCGGCTCACGCCGTTGGTGTCTTGTGTAGAAAAGGTGCCCACATCTCGGTGTTCACCCTTACACACAAACACGATACCCCCCGTGTCTTCCGCAGAGCCCACTCTCATAAAGCTGGCAAATGCCGCTCGAGTGCTAGATGTAGGAAACATGCCCACAACTCTGTGCTCACGCCTATTTTCTGCCCGCTCTGTCACACGGCCAGAAATGCCTCATACATGTCAGGTTAAGAATTTAAGTTACGTGCCTGCTCACGAGCGCTCACGCTTACTAACAGACACATCGCCTCCGAAAAGACGCGCGTGTCCCGCTGCGGCCGGACCGCCGTCAAAGTTTATTTCCCTGTCAGTCCTTTAGTTCATTTAGCAGCCAACGAGCTGGTTTGTTCACCATCTCGCCTGCACACAAACGCCGTTTTCACGGCGACCCAGAGAAATCTCAAAAAGAGTATAATGTCTGGTCCGGCCAGTGTTTTATGTGTAGTGAAAGTGCCCACGCCCCAGTGTTCACCCCTACACACAAACACTTTGAATCTTGTGTCACTCACAGATCACACTCTCATAAAGCGCAGAAAAGCCGGCTCGAGTGTTGAATGTAAGAAATGTGTCCACAGGTCTGTGCCCACTATCTGCCCGCTCTGTTACACGATCAAAAAAGCAGGTTATGAATGTAAGTCTCGTGCCCGCCAGAGAGCGTTCACGCTTGCTAACACAAACCAACCTCCCCCCGGGCTCCGCCCGCGCGTTTAAGTGTTATCACAAAACGCAGGGCATTAATAAGACGGTCCCCATCCATTATGATCGGGGCGTCAAATACACTTGTAAGTCTCGGGCCCGCGCTCACGCTTACAGGAAGCTTTTCCGCCCGGAGCGCTGCTCGCGCGTCAAAAAGTGAAAAAAGAATGTTCCCCATCCCTTATGATTTGGACATCTCACATAATTCAGTTTCGGCTTTCGGCGAGCAGACATTTCCCAGAACCGAGAGCGCGCGCGCCGCGCTTTCGGCTCCGGTTCAGTTTCACAAGCCCGCAAATGGCGGCGATCTGAACCAGGAGGCCATTCGCCCCCTAGCGGCTCACATAGCTGCGTGGGAAACTATCCCAGGGATTTCAGAATGGGTGCTGAGCACAATAAAGCAGGGCTATACACTTCAATTCATTCGCCGTCCCCCGCGCTTTCAAGCCCGGACCGCGAAGATAGTGAATGCGGAAGTAGCACACCTACTTCACGCAGAAATAGCAAAGCTGTTGTGCAAAGGGGCTATAGAAAAGGTACCGCCTTCTCTGGGCCAGTCAGGTTTTTACAGCCGAAATTTTCTCGTACCCAAGAAGGACGGAGCCTTTAGACCTATCCTAGATCTGAGACATTTGAACAAAGTGTTTGCAAAAAGACCGTTCAAAATGCTTACGACCAGGAAAATCCTCGCGCACGTTCGCCCGAGGGACTGGTTTATTTCTCTAGATCTGAAGGATGACTATTTTCAGATTCAGATAATACCCCTTCACAGGCAATTTTTGAGATTCGCCTTCGACGGTCAGGTATATCAATACACCGTCCTGCCGTTCGGCCTGTCCCTGGCACCCCGTACATTTACGAAGTGCATGGACGCGGCGCTCGCCCCCCTGAGAAGTCAGGGGCTGCGAATAATGAACTATCTGGACGATTGGCTGATATTGGCACAGTCAGAGACAGAACTGCTATCTCACAGAACAGTGCTTCTCAGTCACCTGGAAAGCTTCGGTCTCACGGTCAACTGGACCAAGAGCTCATTAGTGCCCAGCCAGTCAATTTCCTTTTTAGAATAGAACTGGACTCGGTGACCATGACGGCTCGTTTATCGACACAGCGCGCGCGCCGTGTTCGCCACCTAGCCGCATCTTTCCAGAAGGGCAGATTTCTCCCTTTGAAAACATTTAAAAGGATGTTGGGCTGTATGGCATCAGCTCCAGCGGTGCTTCAGCTGGGCCTACTGCGCATGCGCCCGCTCCAATGCTGGTTGAATGCTCGCATGTCCCGCCGAGCCTGGGTTTCTGGCGGCCAGAAAATCAGAGTGACTCAGACCTGCATAGCGGCTCTGCAGCCCTGGTTAGTAGCCGACTGGTACCAGCAGGGAGTGATGATGGGAACCATCTCTTATAAGAAAGTCATTTCGACAGACGCGTCCAACTCGGGGAGCGCAGTTCGAGGGCAGAACGGTCTTCGGCCAGTGGTCAGACCAAGAGAAGTGTTTTCACATAAACTGTCTGGAAATGATAGCGGTCGAGAACGCGCTGAAGCGCTTCCTCCCGTTCATACAGGACCAACATGTTCTTGTCCGCTCGGACAACATGTCTGTGGTATCCTATGTAAACCGTCAGGGCGGTGTCAGATCCAGAAATCTCTGCAATCTGACGGAACGCCTCCTTATTTGGCCTCAGATGCACCTGCGTTCGCTGAGGGCGGCGCATGTGCCTGGCCATTTGAACGACGGCCCAGACAAACTGTCCAGGGACAATGTTCCCCCAGGGGAATGGTCCCTGCACCCCCAAACGGTCCAGAAGCTGTGGCGCCTATTCGGCAGAGCGGAAGTTGACCTATTTGCGTCAGACAACGCTCAATGCCCGACGTTCTTCTCGAAGGACTAGGACGCGCTGGCCCAGGTTTGGCCCAGCCTCCCGCTATATGCTTTCCCTCCGGTCTCTTTGTTACCACAGGTGATCAAGTGAATCAGGGAAACGTGCCACTTTGTGCTCCTCAAAACCCCGCGTTGGGAGAATCAGATTTGGTTCCCGGAACTAGCACGGCTGTCACTTACAGCTCCGTGGCCGATTCCGGCGAGGGCAGATCTCCTCTCTCAGGCTCGCGGCACGATCTGGCATCCCCATCCAGAGCGCTGGTCTCTGCACGCATGGTTGATCAACGGGTACTCGTTGCCCTGCCAGGAGGAGTGATGAACACGATCACGCAGCCTAGAGCTCCTTCCACGAGAAGGCTCTACGCGTCTAAATGGTCGGTGTTCTCTGGATGGTGCACCGACAGAGGTCTGGACCCACGGACATGTGGGGTGGCGCATCTGCTCACCTTCCTACAAGAGCTGTTGGATAAGGGGAGGTCCCCATCAACGCTCAAAGTATACATGGCGGCCGTGGCAGCGTTCGCAGAATCGGCGCACGGCCAGTCACTGGGAAGACATGAGTTGGTCATCCGCTTCCTTAGAAGAGCTAGAAGGATGAACCCGCCCCGCCCCCCGTCGGTTCCTATGTGGGATCTTTCATTGGTCCTCGAGGCCCTGAAAGCCTTTCCATTTGAACCACTAGACTCCATGGGGTTGAAATATCTATCACTGGAAACCGTTTTTCTGACTTCACTGTCGTCAGTAAAACGTGTGGGGAGCCTGCATGCGCTGTCTGTCAGCGCGTCGTGTCTTGAGTTCAGGCCAAATGACTCTAAAGTCATCCTCAGACCTAGACATGGCTATGTTCCTAAAGTGATGGGCACTCCATTCAGAGCGCAAGTTATTTCGCTGTCAGCTCTGCCAGCATCTGACAGCGAAAGTGAGGTGAATCTCCTCTGCCCTGTCAGGGCGCTGAGATTTTACATTACGCGCTCCGCCTCCTTCAGGCGTTCAGAACAGCTTTTTGTTTCGTTTGGTGGGCGCACCAAGGGTCTCGCCTCCTCGAAACAGAGCCTGTCCAGATGGAAAGTGGACGCTATAGCAGCTGCTTACGCGTCAAAAGGTCTGCAATGCCCTCTGGGCTGGAGCTCTCCGTCTACCTTTGTCAGGTTTTATAACCTAGAAGTTCCTGCCTTGCAGGCTAAACTTTTGTCAGTTTGAAGGAGAGGTGTATTCTGGTGTATGCCAAGTATCAGACCACTAACATTTGTACATTTTAAACAAATATTTAAAATATATAGTCTTTATTTGGTTTCTACATTAATTTGGAGATTCAATGTGAAATTGTTATATTATTTTGTTTAAAAAAATTAAATCGTGATGAATATGGTTATAAATACTGCTCATCGACATTTATATTTCATTTATATTTCATTAAGCACAGGTCGAGTTACCATATGAAGTGTGATGTCAGTCAGTGAATCGGCTCAGTTTACTCAGGTTAATCGGGTTATTTGTTACCCAGTGAACCCATAAATTATGAAATCTCTAATTGTGTTTATTACCTCAGTGAACCCATAAATTATGAAATCTCTAATCGGGTTGTTGGTTACCCCAGTGACCCCACTAATGCTGAATCCCCCAGTGACCCCATTAATGTTGAATCATTAGGAAGCATGTCATTAGTTTTCACTGTTATGCTGATGATACTCAGCTCTATATTTCTTCACGCCCTGACGAATCTTACCAATTCACAATATTAAAGGTGCTCTAAGCGATGTCGGGTAACGTCACTTCTTGTTGACGTTTAAAGTATTAAAGACCCTCCCTCCTCATCTGTGCACTAACAACCCCCCCCCTCCCCCCCAATCCTTGTCGGTTATTGGCTGGAACGGTGTATTATGTTTCGTGGTGCGGGTTAGCCCAGTTTGCCGTTTGTGGAGCCTGGGGTGTCTGCAGAGACCGCGTTTTTTTACAGTGTGTTCAGGGGACAGGCAGCTAGCGGATTGTGAGGAGATGTTTGCTGTATGTGACAAGAAATGCATTGGCCTAAAAAACGCATGACATCGCGTAGAGCACCTTTAACGGAATGCATAGCAAGTCAAGGCCTCATTCCATTTACCTCTGTACAGATAAAACGTTGTCGGGATAACTCCAGTTCGCTTGGCTATGCAGATTTGACAAATTTCTGTATTATAAATTTTTAAGGCCAGACAAGTAGTTTATTGAGGGTTGATTTGTGAAGGACTACACGCCTGCACACATATATATTCAAACACACCATCTGCGTTTTCACGGGTTTGCGTTTTTGAGGTTTGCGCAGAGATAACTGATAATCGTTTGCACCTTCGAACCTATTTCAGGGAGTGTTCTCGAGACATCAGGCACTGTTTTATGTGGATGAGCGGCTGGAGCGTGTTAAGGGTTTATATGTTAGAACTGTGTCGTGTTAGTGGCTGCTAAGTTAATAACTAGTGATCTTTGCAATGGAAGTGAATCAATCAAAACTAACTTAAGCTGGACAATAACTTTATCCTAGAGCTATGGTAAAGCCTAAACAACCTGTTACGGTAATTTCTATTATCACTGTAAAGCTGCTTTGAAACAATCCATATTGTTAAAAGCGCTTTATAAATGGTGACTTGACTCCTCCCAGTGACCCCACTAATGCTGAATCCTCCCAGTGACCCCACTAATGCTGAATCCTCCAGTCAAGTCAAGTCACCTTTATTTATATAGCGCTTTTTACAATAAAGATTGTTTCAAAGCAGCTTTACAGAGATAACAGGAAAATTATGTTGTAATACTATTGTTAAATACAAAATGAAATGTTAAATGTCCCCAACTAAGCAAGCCAAAAGCCAATGGAAACAAAGGCGACAGTGGCAAGGAACCAAAACTCCATCAGTGACAGAATGGAGATAAAAACCTTGGGAGAACCCAGACTCAGTCAGGGGGCCAGTCCTCCTTATGGCCAATAAACGAACAGTGTATGATTATGATTTAGGCAGCATTATAGGTCAGAAGTCAGATTGGATCAGAACTTTCACAATATTTATCCAGTTCATCTGGTTGGGTCGGAGTCATCACGCCGGTATGGAGACAAGTTTGTTGAGGTGTCCATGAGGCCTTCACAGTGGCACTTCAGGGATGCGTTGTCGTCGTGTCCATGTGATGGTCCTTCATCAGATCCAGATACGGCCTGGACCCGGCGGTTTGCGGTAAACCTCGGGATAAACAGAGAGACTAATCTTAGCGTAGGCGCCATCCTTCTTATGATGTACAAAGTGTATCAGGATTTATGGGAAGTGTTCCCGGTTCTGGCTGATCTAAACTATGCAGCCTAACATTGAATTATAGCAATCTATAATGTGTTATGTGTATGCTAAGCCAAAGAGATGTGTTTTTAGTCTAGATTTGAACTTACAGACGGTGTCTGCTTCCTGGACAATGTTAGGAAGATTGTTCCAAAGTTTTAAGTGCTAAATAGGAAAAGGATCTACCGCCAGCAGTCAATTTTGATATTCTAGGTATTATCAACTGGCCAGAATTTTGAGATTGCAATAGACGTGAAGGACTATAATGCGTTAAGAGCTCGCTCAAGTACGGGGGAGCTAAACAATTTAGTGCTTTGTAAGTATTCAGCAACATTTTAAAATGTATACAATGTTTAATAGGGAGCCAATGCAGTGTTGACAGAACCGGGCTAATATGGTCGTACTTCCTGGTTCTTGTAAGAACTCTAGCGGCTGCGTTTTGCAACAGTTGTAGTTTGTTTATTAAGCGTGCAGGGCAACCACCCAGTAGAGCATTACAATAATCTAGCCTTGATGTCATGAACGCATGAAACAATTGTTCTGCATTTTTCATTGAGAGCATATGACTTTAATAGATATATATTTTTAGAATTTAGGTATATTTTTAAGATGAAAAAATGCGGTCTCACAGATACTAGACACGTGACTTTCAAATGAGAGATTGGTATCAAAGAGCACACACACACACACACCCAGGTTCCTAACCGACGACGAGGACTTGACAGAGCAGCCATCAAGTGTTAGACGGTATTCTAGGTTATTACGTGAGGAAGTTTTTTGTCCAGTAATTACAATCTCTGTTTTTTCAGAATTAAGTAGTAGGAAATTACTAGTCATCCAGTTTTTTTATATCGGCTATGCATTCCGTTACTTTTGTGGATTGGTAAGTTTCGTCAGGGCGTGAAGAAATATAGAGCTGAGTATCGTCAGCATAACAGTGAAAACTAATGCCATGCTTCCTAATGATATCTCCTAAAGGTAGCATGTACAGAGTGAACAGCAACGGTCCTAGTACTGAGCCTTGTGGTACGCCATACTGAACTTTTGACCGATAAGACATCTCTTCATTTACTGCTACAAACTGATAACGGTCAGATAAGTATGATTTAAACCATGCTAATGCAATTCCACTAATGCCAACATAGTTTTCTAGTCTATTTAAAATAATGTTGTGGTTGATAGTGTCACATGCAGCACTAAGATCGAGTAACCCTAATAGAGAGATACAACCACGATCGGATGATAAGAGCAAATCATTTGTGACTCTGAGAGCTGTCTCAGTACTATGATACGGTCTAAATCCTGACTGGAAATCCTCACAGATCCCATTTCTTTCTAAAAAGGAACATAGTTGTGAGGATACTGCCTTTTCTAGTATCTTTGACAGAAAAGGTAGATTCGAGATCGGCCTGTAATTAACTATTTCTGTAGGATCAAGTTGCGTTTTTTTAACGAGCGGTTTAATCATAGCAGGCTTAAAAGTCTTTGGTACGTATCCTAATGACGAAGAAGAATTAATGAATCTGAAAATGAGTTTGAATCTGACTAAAACAGAAATTTTAATTACTGGTCCACCATCTCTAACAAAAAATATAACTAATACTCCCAGACTCGACCTTGAAGCTACATCAATTATTCCATCTGCCACTGTCAAAAATTTGGGTATCACTTTTAACCCTTCACTGACCTTCGACGAGTTTTACAAAGCTTTACAGAGTTGACTTATATTAGTCAACTCTGTAAAGCTTCATTTTTTTCAACTCCGCCGTATTGCTAAACACCACCCCAATGTCAGCCCAAAAGACGCTGATTTGCTGGTACATGCGTTCATCACATCTCGCCTCGACTACTGTAATATAATTTTTTCTGGACTACTAGGACACACTATCTCGCGTTTGCGATATATTCAAAACTCTGCCGCAAGATTACTAACTTCTACTAAACAATCTGCTCATATCCCATTTGTTTAGACAGTATTTTCAGTCATGACACGTTTCTTTTGCATCTTTACTTCAACTGTCCACCTTCCATACTGTCTGTAAATAAGTGTTTTTTGTTTCTGTGTATTTGTATTTGTATTCCATAAGTAATGCGATATGCAACTCCAATCGCTCATCTTGCTTTATGGACTGGGCAAATGTCTATTGTCCATTTACATGTAAACTGTTGCTTGTTCTCTACTGTTACTGTGAAGCGTCCTTGAGCTTGAGAAAGGCGCTATACAAATTAAACTTATTATTATTATTAATGATATTAAGAAGAGGATCTATGACCTCTGGGAACATCTCTTTCAATAGTTTAGTCAGTTTAGGGTCTAACATACATGTTGTCGATTTAGATAATTTAACGAGTTTATAAAATTCACCCTCTCCTATAGCAAATAGGAGGAGACTACATTGCACTGTCTGATGCGGTACTGTAGTAGATGGTTACATAGTTATAATTTTCTCTCTGATTTTATCAATCTTGTAAGTAAGAAAGTACTCCACTAATGCTGAATCCTCCTGTGACCCCAGTAATGCTGAATCCCCCCAGTGACCCCACTAATGCTGAATCCCCCCAGTGACCCCAGTAATATCTGAATCCCCCCAGTGACCCCAGTAATGCTGAATCCCCCCAGTGACCCCAGTAATGCTGAATCCTCCAGTGACCCCAGTAATGCTGAATCCCCCCAGTGACCCCACTAATGCTGAATCCGCCCAGTGACCCCAGTAATGCTGAATCCCCCCAGTGTCCCCAGTAATGCTGAATCCTCCAGTGACCCCACTAATGCTGAATCCCCCCAGTGACCCCACCAATGCTGAATCCCCCAGTGACCCCACTAATGCTGAATCCCCAGTAACTCCACTAATGCTGAATCCCCCCAGTGACCCCAGTAATGCTGAATCCCCAGTAACTCCACTAATGCTGAATCCCCCCAGTGACCCCAGTAATGCTGAATCCCCCCAGTGACCCCAGTAATGCTGAATCCTCCAGTGACCCCACTAATGCTGAATCCCCCCAGTGACCCCACCAATGCTGAATCCCCCAGTAACTCCACTAATGCTGAATCCCCCCAGTGACCCCACTAATGCTGAATCCCCCCAGTGACCCCACTAATGCTGAATCCCCCAGTGACCCCACTAATGCTGAATCCCCCCAGTGACCCCACTAATGCTGAATCCCCCCCAGTGACCCCAGTAATGCTGAATCCCCCCAGTGACCCCAGTAATGCTGAATCCCCCCAGTGACCCCAGTAATGCTAAATCCCCCCAGTGACCCCACTAATGCTGAATCCCCCCAGTGACCCCACTAATGCTGAATCCCCCCAGTGACCCCAGTAATGCTGAATCCCCCCAGTGACCCCACTAATGCTGAATCCCCCCAGTGACCCCACTAATGCTGAATCCCCCCAGTGACCCCACTAATGCTGAATGCCCCCAGTGACCCCAGTAATGCTGAATCCCCCCAGTGACCCCAGTAAGGCTGAATCCCCCCAGTGACCCCACTAATGCTGAATCCCCCCAGTGACCCCAGTAATGCTGAATCCCCCCAGTGACCCCAGTAATGCTGAATCCCCCCAGTGACCCCACTAATGCTGAATCCCCCCAGTGACCCCACTAATGATGAATCTTCTTGTTCTGCAGGTCCAGCAGCTTCAGACTGAAACCCCTGCTGAGGGCCCTAAATCTGAGGCTCTTCCTCCGGCTCGCAGGGAAGGCGACCTTCCTCCGCTGTGGTGGCAGTTCGTCACTCGACCCCGAGAGCGGCCCATGTGATGACGTGTGGAAAACACCTCTATCTGCTCAATCCTTATCAATCTAATAAAGTATTATGTGAATCAGTTCACTTGTATTCATTTGATTTCAGCTTTTTTCATCTGGATGTCCTTCATACATCATCACCTCATGGCACAAGCTGATTGGCCTCCGTTTATCCTGCAACCAATCAGATCACTTCAGTGTTTACTGTGGGCTAGTCCTGCAACTTTTCAGTCTTTTATTAATCCAAATCACTAAACAATCTTCAATTGTCTGCATTTATCAATTAAAAAATGCTATATTAGGTCAAAAATGCTATATTAGGTCAGTCAACATTAACGCATTCATTTTGCGATTACGTTTTTTCTCGACTGCCAACACACTATAACTGATTCAGTTGGCACAATTTCCCAAACAATTTATTCAGTTCTCAAAACATTTAATTCACTTTCCCAGTTTTCAGACACATTTCAACTTTACACAAAAATACCCTCATTTTACACCGGTTTAACCATGATCTCATTCAGAAAACACATGACCCTAACACAATATAATTACCTCAAGTGTCAAATTGAACTCAAATAGCCTAGCTCGCATCTATCCATGAGGAAACTTTAAGTAGCAAAACTGATGAGACACCAATCAGAGTCTGTCAAGTCACCATTTATATAGAGCTTTTTACAATACAGATTGTTTCAAAGCAGCTTTACAGAGACGACAGGAAAATAATATAACTTAGAAAATAGTGTAACAGTCCAGTTTAAGTTCAGTGATTGTTTCCTTTTTGTTGTAAAAAAGTTATTAATTTTGTTCATTTATGTGTGTGTATATATATATATATATATATATATGCAACACATTTGTTTTTGCCCCCATTTTTCATGAGCTGAACTCAAAGATCTAAGACTTTATGTACACAAAAGGTTTATTTCTCTAAAATGTTGTTCACAAATCTGTCTAAATCTGTGTTAGTGAGCACTTCCTCTTTGCCGAGATAATCCATCCACCTCACAGGTGTGGCATATCAAGATACTGATTAGACAGCATGATTATTGCATAGGTGTGCCTTAGGCTGGCCACAATAAAAGGCCACTCTAAAATGTGCAGTTTTACTGTATTGGGGGGGTCCGAAAACTAGTCAGTATCTGGTGTGATCACCATTTGCCTCAAGCAGTGCAACACATCTCCTTCGCATAGAGTTGATCAGGTTATTGATTGTAGCCTGTGGAATGTCGGTCCACTCCTCTTCAATGGCTGTGCAAAGTTGCTGGATATTGGCAGGACCTGGAAAACGCTGTTGTATACACCGATCCAGAGCATCCCAAACATGCTCAGTGGGGACATGTCCGGTGAGTATGCTGGCCATGCAAGACCTGGGATGTTTTCAGTTTCCAGGAATTGTGTACAGATCCTTGCAACATGGGGCCGTGCATTATCATGCTGCAACATGAGGTGATGGAACCTGTGTTCGTTGTCCGTAACATACCCATACCATAACCCCTCCGCCACCATGGGCCACTCGATCCACAACGTTGACATCAGCAATACACTCACCCACATACATATGTGTAACTTGTTAGGCAGAGCATCATGTGAACATTGTATTCAATATACTGTACATAGTATTATCAATGTGCATTGTAATCCAAGTGTCTATTGAAATTATTTGTTAATTTGTGGAAACAGTGCCTAATGAGAGGCTGTATGTGAGTAATTCTGTATTTTGTGGCTTTTTCTAAAAAGTTAATCTGATATGTACGTTTATTGATACATGAGAATGCAGAAATATTTGCATTTGTGCAGACAATAAAGAGACTCAGAAGATGTTCCAGCAGCTCCATGTCTTGTCTTTTATTGACTGTATATCTCGCCTTACCTGGTGGGGAGGGTACTGCATTTTATAGGCCCCAGCAAGACGAATGCAGCGTGAGTTGGCTTCCAGTGATGACAAGCAAGCTTCCAGAGCCATTCAGCCTTCAACTCAACCCAGGTGACCAATGTAGTGTTACAAATTTACTAAACGTTTAATTGAGGTTCCAATACAATAGTATATAAACTGAGACCGTTTCGTGTACTGAATTTAGCATTTAAGGTTATGATGATGATGATATTTGCTGTGAAACAGTTTTCCAGCAAGAGAGTCCGGCAAATCCTGTTTTCTGTATCTGGCAGAATACTGCTCTCTATCTAACCTGCTATTCCTGTTTCTCTCTATTGTAAGCAGATTACTGAAACTTTGGTAGTCTCACTGTTTGAATAGTTATGCTGATTGGATTGGAATTGGTAACACTCCATGTATAGGGCAGGTTCCTAAACCGGTATACATCATTTACATACTTTGTTCATCACAATGTTAAGCCCTGCCCCTAAATGTGTATACATTGTAAGGGAACGTTTCCCTTAGTTAGACTCGAGACGAGCTTGGAAGACTACAGCAACGCACAGCTCGTGTTCCCAATAAAGAAACCTTCTTAAGATACAAACCCGAGTCTCCTGGTTTTCGCTTCTGAGTTTCTAATCTTAAGAAGAAAAAAAAAAGTTCACAACACCAGTGAAGAGAAGACGTTCGGTGTCCATGTCGAGCCAGGAAGCAAAGTGCAAGCAATCTGAGGGGTATCTTCGATGCCAGGAGCGCTGCAGGATTCCAGTCTGCTAAGGGCATTTCTTCTCTCCCTTTGCACACATCTAGACTGAATAACTCATGGATCACCTAGAAGATCTGAAGCTTGAGGTGATAGGCGCAGTATATGCTCTCTCACAAGCAAATTTGATTGAACTGTGTGAATTCCTAGGGATTGAGTGTGAATATGTCAGTAGCAAAAGCCGGTAATTTTTTATTTCAGTGATTGTGAGACACATTGAGAGAGAGGCATTAGAGGAGCTTGAAGATGCGGGTATGGCAGAGCTTATGTGTCTAAAAGACAAAATCTGTGAAATTCAGAGGGATGATGAAAACAGTGATTTAGAAAGACAAACAGCACAGACCACTAAGAGAGTGAATGTAAATCCAGTAGCAGAAACCACAGAACAGGAAAAACTACAAAAAGAAATTGACACATTACAATTAGCATTGCATAAGTTAATAGAGCAAAAACAGAGAGCAGCTAATCACACACCACAAAACACAGGCACACAACAGAACATAAGTACTATACCGAGCTATTCCACATTGCCAAGTCCAAATGTACAGCCAGACACAAGCTCTGATCTGCAGTTAATGACACACAGACCAGTCATGCCTCCCTGGAACAGAGAATTCAAGATATCAGGACAGATAGGTGAACCTGGACAAAAAGATAAACTCACCTTTTCAAGTTTGGCCCATCAAATCGAACATGGATTGAGCAGGGGAGTTTCAGAGCTTGAAATAGTGGATGCGGTAATAAGAGCAATCGCACCAGGCATGCGGCTGCGTAATTACCTAGAGGAAAAAAACAAATTTAACCCTGCCTGTGCTGAGACGTATACTGAGAGCGCATTATCAAAAAAGAGGTGCGACTAAATTGTACAAACAGCTTACCTCCGAGGCGCAAAGTAGTAAAGAGACCCCACAAAGTTGCCTCGTTCGGTATCTTGATTTGAGGCAAAAGATCCTGTTTGCATCTCAGGAAGCGGAATCCAGTTTGAAATTTGACCCGAATCTAGTTCAGAGCATGTTTCTTCACATTGTCCTTACTGGCCTGCAAGATGACATTATCAGAAGTGACCTGCAACCTTACTTGACAACCATTGATGTGAGTGATGAAATTCTGTTTGATAAAGTCAATGTTGCTTGTGCAAATGAAACCGAGTGGCAAAACAATAAGAACCTTATATTCCAACACACCAAAGTGAATTCAGTGCAGGTTAATGAAGTTGCTGTCGAAAAGACAGAAAAGGCACAGTGTCACAAAAACACAGAGAAACGTGAACCTGACATTTTGAATGAGTTAAAGGGAATGTGGTCTGACATGGCATTGATGAAGGATCTCAGTGCGGAGGTGTCTCAAATGAAAGAATCCATTCGACAACCTCAGATCATGTCCACACAGTTTTCTACCAATGTGAGGGATCAAACCAACATGCCACCACCCCAGCCTTCGTACCCACCTCAAAGTTATTTGCAGCAATATGACAGGAGAAGGGGGGCATTCCAGCAGCCACAGTGGCTCCCTGCACAACGTTTCCATCCTCCCTCAACTCGTTTGAGAAAATGTCTGGCATGTCAGTAAAGCGGATTGGATGTATACTGTACTCACTGCTATATGTGTGGCAGTAGCGATCACTTTGTGGCTGGTTGTAGAGCACGAGGCCCAACGATGTACAACGAGACAGGGTCACGACTGCGGGACGAGGAGTGACCAGATATTCAACGGTGTCCCCACAAAGCGGCGTACAGTGTGGTATCACAGGTTCAGACTTCAGACTGCAACAATGCGCTGCCTGTAAACAAACATTGTATTGTTCTAAAGCATGTCAAGCTAAGCACTGGACAGTCCATATGAAAAAATTTAACCAGACAGCAAGAATACAAACAAATTCTGCAATGCACAGGGAGAAATGTGAAGCTGACAAGTCTACACGTGCCACCTTTGTAGGAGAACAGTGTGTAGTGCCGTGTTACCTTCAAGGGCTCCTTGTTGATGCATTGTGAGATACAGGCTCTCAAGTTTATATAGTGGATGAACTGTGGAAAAGTGATCACTTACCAAACATCAGATTGAGAAATGTGGCCGAGGTAATTTACACACCTGAAGGATGCCGTCTAGTGGCGGGAAACGGACAGGAAATACCTTATATTGGGTGGATGGAAGTGAGTTTTGGTTTGGCATCAAATGAAGGGGAAACAGATGAACTTGTCATAACTGTGTTGGTGATTGGGGGTAGTCAGCTTCGTCATCCTATCTTCAGATATAATGTGATCGAGCAAATGGTGAACACCAAGAGAATAATGCAGACAATAACAAGTGAATTCCAGAGAACAGCCACAGGAACAGTTCAAGCTTTCATCAAACAAATCCAGGCTGAAACAACATGTGAATATACAGTCAAAACCACCAAGGAAAGTTTTAAGGTGCCAAAACATACATTGGTACAAGTGGAATGTAGAGTGCAGATATACAGACCAAAGCAAGAGACTTAGCTCATTTTTGAGCCTGACGTTAACCCACAGTGGGCAGAGGGGTTGGAGTTCTGTGAGACGATTGTAACCTTGTGGCGACATACATCTCCACACATAGTTGTCAGTGTTCAGAACCCTACGGATCATAACCTACTATTAGCAATCAAGATGGTAGTAGGCTGTGCAGGCCGTTTATCCAACTGCAGCTTTTGAGAAAGCTGGTTTAACTTCTGTGACGGTCAATCAAAAAAAAATAAAACCAGCCATAACTCCGTCATCGCGTGGGTCCCGCCAGTCAACTTGAGCCATCTCAGTGATGGCGCAGTGGATAAGACACATGCCTTTGGTGTGAGAGACCCGGGTTCGAATCCACTATGAGACACCAATGTGTCCCTGAGCAAGACACCTAACCCCTAGTTGCTCCAAAGGCGTGCGACCTCTGACATATATAGCAATTGTAAGTCGCTTTGGATAAGAGCGTCAGCTAAATGAATAAATGTAAATATAAATTACAGTGAGTCTGAAAAACAAATAGTTCAGCTTCGTTTTCCAAATCTGACAATGACATAGGTTGCATTGAGAAACTACAACTTGCTATTTCACTGAAAGACACTAATCCTGTCGCACGCACTTACCAGTCAGTGCCTAAACCCTTCTACCAAGAGATGAAAAACTACCTGCATGATCTCATTGCGCAAGGATGGGTGCAGAAGTCAAACTCACCATATGCCTCACCTGTCGTATGCGTCCGGAAAAAAAATCGCAGCTTACGCCTGTGTATCGATTTCAGAGAACTGAACCGGAAAACGCATCCTGATAGACAGCCCATCCCCCATGTTCAAGACATAATGGACAGTTTGGGAGGCAACTCCTGGTTTTTGCTTCTTGATCAAGGGAAAGCATATCATCAGGGCTTCATGGCCAAGGAGAGCAGACCTTTAACCCTCTGGGGTCGGAGGTGTTTTTGGGACCCGGATGTGTTCTGACATGCTCTGACATTTGTGCTTATTTCTGTTGCTTATGACATTTTCATAGCTAAAGTCTGATTACACTGTATTCAGCACAAACTCTGCTACAATAATATGTCAGCAGCATGTATGTAAAAGTTTGTAGTTTTGAGATAATGACGTTTATGCGTGTTTTGTGGAAAAACAAAAAAGAATTGTCACTGAAATAAGGTCAAGAAACCAATACTGATTATTTCTTCACAAGACTTTAGATAATTGTATCACGTAGCCTAGAATATTTGCTCCAAAACAGTGTGAAAATTACCTGCATACTCATTCAGATAAAACAATAAACTGATTTAAAATTTGCAAGACATGTTTTGTGTGAGAAAGCTGTATGCGAAGAGGTGTGTTCTCTCATTAATATTGATGCATTTTACACCTGAGAAAGACAAAGACCCTCCCCTAATGGCCCTATTAGGTGCTATCAGGCCCTATCATTATGAGGAGCCTTAAAAAGAATGGCTTTTTGAGTGTTTGGATTTATTTACAACACAACATAATCCAAAGATACACAACAAATGACAAAAAAGCACATTATTGAACACACTTTCTGAGACTTGAACAGTCAGACACCTTTGTGCCATTCCTGAAACATAGTACCTGTCATTTCCAAGGTGTTTGGTTTTTCATTTTACCATGTTCATGTGAATGTTGAAGTCAGCAGGACTCATCCGTGGGGCATCTTGTCCCTGTATAAAAATAAATAAATTAAAAAAACGAAACAACTGTGAACAAGCTGATATCAAGAGAAACTATATGGCTGCACGACTTTGGGCATACATTGTAGATGTATCTGGTTAAAATTGTGATTTAATTTATATATATATATATATATATATATATACATAGTGCCTAGAATAAGTGAACACACCCATGCTAAAGTTGACTAAAAAGATGAATAAAAAAAACATTAATGCCTTAAAAAATGAGAAAACCTCCAACCTTTAAGGACACCAATTTTCTTTGTGAATGAATAATGTATCGTAAATAAATAGATGTTCTTTTTATTTACACCCCTATTTTAAATTTCCATAGAGCCAGCAGATTTTTATTTTTAAAGGCCAGTTATTTCATAGATCCAGGATACTTTGCATCCTGATAAAGTTCCCTTGGCCTTTGGAATTAAAATAGCCCCACATCATCACATTCCCTTCACCATACCCAGACATGGGCAGTATTTCAAATAAATGTATTTTAAATACGTATATAATTACTTTAGTGTATTTTGTAATTTGTATTTTGGAGGTGTGGAAAAAATAAAATGTAGTTTGTAACAAAATATTTGAATGAGTGTATATTTAAATATTTCAAATACTTAAATACTTAAGAAAAATCTTCATAGTAAATGATTTTGCCATACTTTCGGTCTGATGTTGGCAATGTCCAGGTTAGATGCACGAAAATCACGTGACACCCTGTAGACCGGGCTCCCTCCAAGAAGTGAATGAGTTTTGAACTCTTAAAAACGGCATTAAGGTAAAGTGTTTTGTGAAAAATATACAGTCTAAGCACACACATATTGCACACTGAACGGCATTATAGAGAAAATAATTGTGCCTTATGAAATCAATGCAGATCAATGTTGTCAGTCATTCATAAAAGGACATCATAGGCCCTACCTATTATGAAACAGCGCGTCTGTCGTAACTCCACTGAAATCTCCATGCTAAGCAAGCGTTCACAATATAACATCCATCTGCAGTTTCTACACGTTTTTTAAACGTATTACATATGATAAATATTGATATTGATTTTGTATAAAATAATCATCAATCCTATTGTTTTTCAGTAATTGCGCACGCAGCGCGATTCTACTATGGAAAAGGCATACGCGGTCAGGGCAGTTAGAGTCTCGTGTGTAAAGCAAACCCACACGTATTATGATTAATATGATTAATCATATATATTATGATTAAAATGGAATTTTGATTTTGTGACAAATTCTCGGTCTATTATTTTTACACAAAAATCTCTGCAAAAGATGCTTTCCAACAGGTTTTATAGTAGTTTTTGTCCAACTTCATTGACTTGTATTGGATGTTCTGTGAGATACTGTCATGTTTCAATGTGTTTAAGTTCTGTTTTGTGATCTGGTTTCCCCCTGTCTCTGTGATTTTGGTTTAGTCCTGTTATTAGTTCAGTTTTGTGATCTTGTTCACCCCTGTCTTTGTGATTTTGGTTCAGTCCTGTTAATTTTTCCCGCTCCTCATTTGTGTTCAGTTTCTTCACCTGTGTTCAGTTAATTATCCCATTAGTCCCAGTTCTTTTAAGCCTTGTGTTTTCCCTCAGTGTTTGTTGGTCGTCGTCCTTGTAAGGTTGTGTTACTGAATTCCTGGAGTTTGTTATTTTGTTCCTGTATGTTCCTGAAGTTAATTTTGTAAATAAATCAACTACTTTGAAGTTCCTGCATCCTCATCTTCAGCTACCTGCACACAACCCTGACAGATATGTTATTACTCCGCCAACGGAATTGGTGTTGTTTGTATTCTTTCTGTTTTCTTCCAGTCGCGGTATCGTAGGCTACGCTATCCAAACATTGGCAAAGATGCATTATCGCCACCAACTGGGCTGGAGTGTCTATTATTCAAGCTCTCAACGGAAGAATGTCCGGTTGTGAGGAGTTTGGAAAAATAGGTCCACAGTTTTACAACGAATGGTAAAACACCTGTTGAAAAGTTTTTTTTGCAGCGATTTTTGTGTGAGCATATCAGTGAACACCCCAGACCACTCAGTGAGTTTCACGTCTTTGTAAACTAAAGTGGGGGAGGGTGGGGGGGTTGCTAACGAAAATTCTCAGGACAGCAGCATTTGTCCAAATTTCAATCTTAACCGTTCTATTTAATCAGAAACGATGTTAAAACAGGGCTTTAAGTGTAAAATACCGAACTTGTCACAAGTAGAGTAACGGTGATTATATGGCTACGTAGCCTACATCAAACACGTTTTGCTATTAAGGGCAGACTACCACACCATTGAAGTGAACTTAGCTATACATGCCATTTACGTCAGAGGGAGCTATTTCAGGCCCTGTAGAGATTTAGTGAAATGCCCATACTTTTTTATTTTGCTACTTGCCATTTTGAATTTACACATTTCTCATATTTGTGTTATTGCTACTATTTGTGTTATTGACCTTTCAGTAATAAAAAAAAGACTTAAGATTATTGTGGGAGTATTTTTGTATTTTCAAAATACTAATTACTTTTATTTTATTTAAATACAATTTTCACATCAGTATTTTGTATTTTATTTTGTTACAATTCATGAGCCAGTATTTGTATTTTGTAACAAACTAGTTTTTGAGGTATTTGTGCCCACCTCTGACCATACCTATAGATTGGCTTGGTTTTATTTCAGTTAGCTTAACTGGTTTGATTTGCCTTGAGAGATGATCTTATGGAAAGTACCCCATGCCAATCTCTAGGTATGGTGAAGGGTGTGTGATGATGTGGGGCGATATTAATTCCAAATAATAATAACAATAGCCTATAGCATGCGGCCTATAAATCGTTAAAAAGGAACACTTCAATACATTCACTAGAGAAAAATATATGGATGTTACTTCAAATGTTTCCATTCGTTACAAACACAGTATGTAACAGTGAACATGGTTCTACACATTATAATATTCACCGTATTAGAGTAAACACTGACTCTAGCCTAACATTACTTCTAAATCATGCTGTGTTTTATTATCAAACATAAAAACATCCTCGTGTCGTACATGTGTATAAATTTCGCATTGAAAGGTAGCCTGCCTGTCTATAGTTCATATTTCAACATGTTTCTGTCGATTTCATAAATTTTAGTCTAGCAACAGTTCAACTGCAATGTTTAAGTTTATGCAACAATAACACTAACTAATATAATTCATAATACATTTCTTACCTTAAATCTTCCTTGTCTTCAAATCACCTGTTCTTCTTCTTCTGAGGTAAATCCAATGTAAGCTCACAGCGTGTCTTCCAAAACTCGATGAAATGCAGGTGAAGTTTGGTGGAAACAGAATGGAAACAGAGCCATTCAAAAGAAACATCATGACAAGCAAGGTTCGGGAGGGAGATGCAGTGATCACAAGGAATTTCAGTCATGGACCTAAGTGGATTTCCGGGGTCATTACCAAGATAACAGGTCCTGTCCCCTACAAGGTCATGTTGGGAGATGGCAACATTGTGCGCAGACACGTCGACCAGATATTGGCCAGTTCTGAGGATTAGGACTGGGTGGAACCAAAGATTATGGAACCCCTGGGGTTGTCTGAATCTTTGGCGGCAGCTGTTGCAGTGTTAGAGAGTTCCATTCCTGAGGAAACCTGCGGGGTTCCAGAAATAAACACTCAGGGTGTGGAAAAACCTGCTTCAGAAAAGGCCAAACCATCAGTGATGGACTTTCAACCTCCAGGTACTCCACGGCGGTCATTATCCTCGATTGCACCGGTACGCCGGTCGTTGAGACCTGTGTCGAGACCAAGTTATTTGAAGGACTATGAGTGTTAAGAGAAAAAAAGGTGTGTCAGAGTTAAATATGACTGGCACATGTTAAATTGATTTGGGGTAGGGTGATGTTGGGTCTTGGACGAAGGGAATAGCTTAAGGGGAAAGGAATGTGGTAGATGGGGAAGGTTATCTCTGTCATATTAGAATTTGCCCTAGGTGGCAGTAGTAGTTCAGTTAAAGGAGTATGTGGTAGATAGCCGAGAGAGAGTCTGCAGGCTCATGTGTTTTGTACTGATTCTTGGTGTTCAGTAAACCTCCAGATAAATGCTATCTCGATGTCTGCTTCTTTATTACTAGTACTCAGGATACTACAAAATGCATCTGTGTAGATGAGAGAATCATCTACAGTGTATGCGCGTTGTTCACACTGTATTATGGCCAAGCATGCGCACTTAATATAGCATCTGAATGTACGCGCAACGCTCCACTGACTTTATACTAGGTTTTTTCTGGTCAGTGGCGCAATTGTTTTCGGGAACTGCAAAATAGCACCAGGGATTGT
The DNA here is from genome assembly GCF_051911475.1 of Siphateles boraxobius. Lineage (NCBI taxonomy): Eukaryota > Metazoa > Chordata > Actinopteri > Cypriniformes > Leuciscidae > Siphateles > Siphateles boraxobius. The sequence goes on from NW_027508835.1 coordinate 560,471, forward strand.
TTGCGCCGGAACACGCCTCCTTTTTTGCGCTGAACTGGCCAGGGAGCGCAAGTTCATTCCCTAGTTTACCGGCGTACGTCTGTGGGGGGAAAAGCCCGCTTTCCGCGGGTGCAAAATACGAATGATACATGCGTCGGTGTATAAAGTCAATTTTGCTGGGTGCAAGATAGGGCCCAATGTGTGGCAATGTTTTGGACTTAGTTGCTCCATTTAAAATTAAGAAACCTAAGTTAAGGACGCAACAGTTCCTCCAGACAGGAATGGAGGAAAGCTGAAAGAAAGTGGAAAAAAGATGAGCTCCAAGTATCCTATGAAATCATGAAAGATTGCATGGTGAGCTACCAGCACTCTGTTAAGGCTGCTAGGGGAAAATATTTTTCTAACTTGATAGCAAAGCATGCTTACAGCCCAAAGACTCTGTTTAGTACAATACATATTGGCCCTCATTTATCATTCTTGCGTAGAAACGGGCGTATATGTTGGCGTAAGATTATGCTTACACTCCTCTCACCGCCTGATTTATGAAGCTGTGCGTACCTTTGAAATCCAGGTGTACGCAATACCTGCCCTTGATAAATGCCGCGGCTGAAAACCATTGCATTAGAATAACACGCCCCTATATATTCAAGTCTCCGCTTCCCCCACACCCTCATTTTACGCCATGGACACACGGAAGACGATAAAAAGAGGAGACACTTCTCTGGAGATCGAGACCATCACCATCATGAAAAAATATTATTAAATCAAACAACAATATTGTTGATGATAAATTCAAAGTTAATTGTATTTTTTTTCAAAACGCTATAAATCCATCAATTTTTTGTCTAAAAAAACAACAACCAAAACAACAAGAAGAGAACATGCAACATAATCAGGGACTCATACTATAAATTAATATAAATTAAGTAAGTGCAACTGCATGAAATAAATAAAAGCCAAACAAAATAAATAGTAAAATAAATTAAATAGTAAAAATAAAATAAATATTTCCAATGTCACGTTCCAATATTGTCCACCACATAAAACAAATAATTTAAAAATAACACACATACAGTCCTTAAATAGAACAATGTTAAAAATACATTCAAATCATTTAGTAACACATTTAGGCTAATAGTAATTCGTGCCGAACTTGAAAAAAGTAATAACAATATTCAGGCCTACTATTAGGCTACGTGTTGTAGCCATTAACTAAGTGCATTTAGTTTCATATTTGTTAAAAAATAATAATGTTATTTTTTCCCCATCTATATTGATTATGAAAAGTGAACATAGGCTAAGATAGGATGCGCAATATATCGGGAGACATGCTCAGACATGATTTTGGCCACTTAATTAAGTTTTGTTTTGTAGAAATGCTTTCTTTAAAGTGAATTTCGTTTTGTATAAATTGTATCTTAATTTTAATATTTTTTTTCATCAACCAATTGCCTGGATTTAATAAATAAGAAGCAAATAACAGACAATATAATCATGAGTCATGACATGGAGGCGCGGGCGCGGTCCCTTGCATTGCACGTGAACTGGGGCGCATCTCATCACAAATTAACCGAAACTCAGTATATGCCTCACAGACATGAGAAATATATCTATAAAGAAAGCTTGAAATGTCTTTAAACGAAACAATTATAAACGAAAAGAAATAGGCTACTCTCTCTATAGGCGCGTTCACTACGGAGATGGTGATCATCAATTTCATCTTTGAAGACACAACACTAGTTTATTAATAGAAATAAACGTTTTGGAAAAGAGCTCCTCATATCTTTTAGTTTGTCATTGCGTTTTGTGGTGTTAGGAATTGTTTTTCTGGGCATTTCCGCACTAAATCAAAACGTGCGTACATGTACATCACCTCCTGACCTGGCGTTCGATTTGAGCGTGCCGTACGCCAACGTCCATATTGATAAATATCAAAGTCACCGTGGTTTTGGGTGTACGCCAGGTGTACGCTGGAAATTTGGTGTACGCACTTTTGATAAATGAGGGCCAATGTACTTAATCCCAATTCGCTCTCATTTCATGATGCTACACCTACAATTTGTGATTCATTTTTGCAGTTTTTTGTTGATAAAATTAATACTAACCCTAATATGGAAGTAAAATAATGCCAAATGTTTTTGAAACAAAAAGCCTGTTGAATTGTACTACTTGGAAAAAAAATATGCATTGCATTAACCCTGCTTGTATTTTAATGCAGTGTATTTTTAGGGCTTGCATTTTTATGGGCTGAAATTTAGCATGATTGAATATTTAAACTGTGAATATTTAAATTCAAAACATTTCAAACACATTTTCATTAGTAAAATTTCAATAATCCATATTCACCTTTCATATTTCACTTCCAAAATATTCAAACTGATTAAAATTTCAACCTATAATATTCAACAGGCGGTTTTCGGTCCATTTTATTTCGCTTTGCAAATTCGCTTCCACAAATTCAGTGGTTCAAATTCGACAGCAAATTCAACATTGACATCCAGGAACTGCAGGAAAAGAGGTGGATTACCGAGCATAATCTCCATCTGCTGTTAGTCGACCTCACCAGCAGGGGGTGCAAGCGCGTGTTGTTGACGAAGACCAGAGCAACAGTTAGAGCAAGCCATTCATTCATAAAAACTCATTCGTGAGAAACGAATCGTCCTTTTTTAATAATAACATTGTGCACACAACCCGCATGAATACGCCGCGAGAGCCATCATAACTAATTCAGTTAAAACAATAACACTCACAGTCACCAGGTAACCATCCTGCTCTTCACTACATTTCCCAGCATCCTCCTTGACCCACACCTGCACACCATCAGCCATCACCTGAATACTAATCACCATCACCTGTCACCACCACCTGCTTGCACTCAGCACAGCTAATCACCAGCACCATATAGTCACCACATCCACAACACTACATGTGCTGGTCTTGTCCTTACATTACCACACAGACTCTCAGCAATCCTTACCTGAATACTTACCGTGAAGATCCTGTTCTTCTCTGACCATCTCCTGCTGCTTCTTCATCTGCCGTCTACATGCTGTATCTAGCCCGTATGTAGAACAGAGTGTTACGTGCTAGCATTTTTTGTTCCCTTGTTGCTGTGTTTCTCCCTTCTGCTGTTGGTTTCTTGTTTTCTCGCTCTCTGCTATCTAAGTTTTTAGGTGCTGCTATTGGTCGGAGACAACTAATATCGGCTGGTTCAGGATACAAGGCACTCTGGAGAAGGGAAGAGAAGGGGGCTTGGAGTGTGTTTGTTGGCTGTGCTACCGTTGTTGGAAAGTACGGACTCTGTGGTGGTTCGCTTGCATGCTTATTTGATTGCTCACTCAGAGGACTTCTTACCTGATCCAAACTGCACCAGTCCAGAGAGAAGGGAAATGGAAAGTATGTCACGTGACTTACATATTACATGCACGTAGAATTACCGCTGTTCGATACACAAGGGAAGGAGCGAGTGCAACTGTTTTGTTTGGTTAGTTAGTGAAGTTTTAGTTATGGCGTGTTAAGCGCTGAAATTCTTTGTTGTTAGATTAGAAGGTGGGGATTCGCTGATGTGTGTTTTGGTTTTGTTTAGCACTGCTCATTTTTCATTCTCTCTGTGGCTTATTTCAATTGTGTGTGTGTATATAGCTGTAAGTTTGTCTGTTTACTTTCATGTAAAAACAATGTTTGTATTGTAGATAAAGCAAACCACCTGCTTGCAGTAATTTGTTGACTTTGCATCATTCGCCCACAGTGCTCCCCAGAGACCAATGCTATAGGAGTGTTACAATTTTATATGTACGTCTTCCTCATACCTGTATGCCATCAGGGGACGTAACACCGAGATATCAAGTTAACCATCAAGCTAAGTTCCTCATCCAGTTCTGATTCTTCATATATCTATTCGCCAATCACTGCAGTTCACATCTGTGCCTCTATTCTATAAACCCTGTTTATATAACTACTCACCTGTCTGCTGCTCTCTATAACCGTGACAAAGATACTATAGGGCTGTTACCAATCAATTTTAAGTAATTTACACTGCAAAATGACAACTGCAATAAATGGCGTAATGTTTTAAATAAGTGTTTGTATATACAAGGAAAAAAGCAATTATACTTTTAAACATGAAACTAGACCGCCAATATGTGGCGACAAGTAACCTTCGTTCGATTCGTTCAAAACGCTGAATCATTCTGTAACAAAACAGCGCTGTTTGCTGTTTTCCTTTGGAACTATGTTTGTCTGTGATTTAAAACTAAAACTGTTAATGTTTCTTCAATGTAAGTAACTTAATATTAAATACTTGTTTTTTGAACTATAATATTAATGTAACATTTGCAATTATGATAATATTCAGAAAAACAGCTCCCTTGGTCGTGTTGGTAAATAACTATAGCATGTTATAAATAATAAAAACTCAACATTTGAATATTTACCTCAGTATGTTTCTTGTGTGTGCTGTTACGCTCATTTGTTTTGATTTCTCCACTGAAGTCTCTCATAGCGCGAGCCTCAACAGCTTTACCAGAAATACACTATCCATTATCAATTGCTGTTTATGCTGAATGTATCTGTCCCTCGAGGCCCACACACAGAGAGGTATTTGGATTTGGTACCTTTCGTCCATTATGATGACACCAGCCTCTGTGTATTTTTCCGTGCAGGTCTCAACTCTGAGACCAGAGTACGCCCGGACATGGTCCTCGGGGGAGCTTCCAGGACTATGTAGAGTGGGTGCTTGTCCACAATAGATCCCCCTTACCCATCGGGGAGAGTGAGGAGAAAACCAGCTTGCCAGCCATCAGTCCTGCCACCAGATTGGTCTATGAGCAAGCAAGATCCACCAATGATGTCAGCGCGATCTGCCAAGAAGGCCACCCGTCCAGAGTCTTGTCCTGCCGAGACAGCTCGTCCAGAGTCTCGTCCTGCCGAGACTGCCCGTCCAGATCTCGTCCCGCCGAGACCGCCCGTCCAGAGTCTCGTCCTGCCGAGCCTGAGATTCTTCATGTCACGTCTACCGAGCCTGAGATTCTTCACGTCTCGCCTGACCAGCCTGATATTCACGTCAGTCCTACCGAGCCTGCGCTCCATGTCAGTCCTGCTGAGCCTGGACAGCCTCCACGGAACCCTCGGTCATGCTTCTCTCCAGCTCAAATCTTTGATCTGCCACTCACCCTCTTTTGCCTCTTTACTTCTATCACTTTGAACTTTTTTGTATAGTTTTGAATTACTGTTCAAGTGTACTTGTAATTTCAATCTTCTTTTTTTGTCCCTTTTGCATACATTGTAATGTTTTGTGTTTATACTATTTACTGATTGTAATGTATTTTTATTTTATTGTAGAAGTTTCACAATTTGTTTTGAGAAAAATAATTAAACTTTTTAAACTTTGTATCTTTTTTTATTTTATGTAATCGGGGTAGAGTCCCAGGGGTAGAGTCCCAGGGGTAGAGTCCCAGGGGTAGAGTCCCAGGGGTAGAGTCCCAGGGGTAGAGTCCCAGGGGTAGAGTCCCAGGGGTAGAGTCCCAGGGGTAGAGTCCCAGGGGTAGAGTCCCAGGGGTAGAGTCCCAGGGGTAGAGTCCCAGGGGTAGAGTCCCAGGGGTAGAGTCCCAGGGGTAGAGTCCCAGGGGTAGAGTCCCAGGGGTAGAGTCCCAGGGGTAGAGTCCCAGGGGTAGAGTCCCAGGGGTAGAGTCCCAGGGGTAGAGTCCCAGGGGTAGAGTCCCAGGGGTAGAGTCCCAGGGGTAGAGTCCCAGGGGTAGAGTCCCAGGGGTAGAGTCCCAGGGGTAGAGTCCCAGGGGTAGAGTCCCAGGGGTAGAGTCCCAGGGGTAGAGTCCCAGGGGTAGAGTCCCAGGGGTAGAGTCCCAGGGGTAGAGTCCCAGGGGTAGAGTCCCAGGGGTAGAGTCCCAGGGGTAGAGTCCCAGGGGTAGAGTCCCAGGGGTAGAGTCCCAGGGGTAGAGTCCCAGGGGTAGAGTCCCAGGGGTAGAGTCCCAGGGGTAGAGTCCCAGGGGTAGAGTCCCAGGGGTAGAGTCCCAGGGGTAGAGTCCCAGGGGTAGAGTCCCAGGGGTAGAGTCCCAGGGGTAGAGTCCCAGGGGTAGAGTCCCAGGGGTAGAGTCCCAGGGGTAGAGTCCCAGGGGTAGAGTCCCAGGGGTAGAGTCCCAGGGGTAGAGTCCCAGGGGTAGAGTCCCAGGGGTAGAGTCCCAGGGGTAGAGTCCCAGGGGTAGAGTCCCAGGGGTAGAGTCCCAGGGGTAGAGTCCCAGGGGTAGAGTCCCAGGGGTAGAGTCCCAGGGGTAGAGTCCCAGGGGTAGAGTCCCAGGGGTAGAGTCCCAGGGGTAGAGTCCCAGGGGTAGAGTCCCAGGGGTAGAGTCCCAGGGGTAGAGTCCCAGGGGTAGAGTCCCAGGGGTAGAGTCCCAGGGGTAGAGTCCCAGGGGTAGAGTCCCAGGGGTAGAGTCCCAGGGGTAGAGTCCCAGGGGTAGAGTCCCAGGGGTAGAGTCCCAGGGGTAGAGTCCCAGGGGTAGAGTCCCAGGGGTAGAGTCCCAGGGGTAGAGTCCCAGGGGTAGAGTCCCAGGGGTAGAGTCCCAGGGGTAGAGTCCCAGGGGTAGAGTCCCAGGGGTAGAGTCCCAGGGGTAGAGTCCCAGGGGTAGAGTCCCAGGGGTAGAGTCCCAGGGGTAGAGTCCCAGGGGTAGAGTCCCAGGGGTAGAGTCCCAGGGGTAGAGTCCCAGGGGTAGAGTCCCAGGGGTAGAGTCCCAGGGGTAGAGTCCCAGGGGTAGAGTCCCAGGGGTAGAGTCCCAGGGGTAGAGTCCCAGGGGTAGAGTCCCAGGGGTAGAGTCCCAGGGGTAGAGTCCCAGGGGTAGAGTCCCAGGGGTAGAGTCCCAGGGGTAGAGTCCCAGGGGTAGAGTCCCAGGGGTAGAGTCCCAGGGGTAGAGTCCCAGGGGTAGAGTCCCAGGGGTAGAGTCCCAGGGGTAGAGTCCCAGGGGTAGAGTCCCAGGGGTAGAGTCCCAGGGGTAGAGTCCCAGGGGTAGAGTCCCAGGGGTAGAGTCCCAGGGGTAGAGTCCCAGGGGTAGAGTCCCAGGGGTAGAGTCCCAGGGGTAGAGTCCCAGGGGTAGAGTCCCAGGGGTAGAGTCCCAGGGGTAGAGTCCCAGGGGTAGAGTCCCAGGGGTAGAGTCCCAGGGGTAGAGTCCCAGGGGTAGAGTCCCAGGGGTAGAGTCCCAGGGGTAGAGTCCCAGGGGTAGAGTCCCAGGGGTAGAGTCCCAGGGGTAGAGTCCCAGGGGTAGAGTCCCAGGGGTAGAGTCCCAGGGGTAGAGTCCCAGGGGTAGAGTCCCAGGGGTAGAGTCCCAGGGGTAGAGTCCCAGGGGTAGAGTCCCAGGGGTAGAGTCCCAGGGGTAGAGTCCCAGGGGTAGAGTCCCAGGGGTAGAGTCCCAGGGGTAGAGTCCCAGGGGTAGAGTCCCAGGGGTAGAGTCCCAGGGGTAGAGTCCCAGGGGTAGAGTCCCAGGGGTAGAGTCCCAGGGGTAGAGTCCCAGGGGTAGAGTCCCAGGGGTAGAGTCCCAGGGGTAGAGTCCCAGGGGTAGAGTCCCAGGGGTAGAGTCCCAGGGGTAGAGTCCCAGGGGTAGAGTCCCAGGGGTAGAGTCCCAGGGGTAGAGTCCCAGGGGTAGAGTCCCAGGGGTAGAGTCCCAGGGGTAGAGTCCCAGGGGTAGAGTCCCAGGGGTAGAGTCCCAGGGGTAGAGTCCCAGGGGTAGAGTCCCAGGGGTAGAGTCCCAGGGGTAGAGTCCCAGGGGTAGAGTCCCAGGGGTAGAGTCCCAGGGGTAGAGTCCCAGGGGTAGAGTCCCAGGGGTAGAGTCCCAGGGGTAGAGTCCCAGGGGTAGAGTCCCAGGGGTAGAGTCCCAGGGGTAGAGTCCCAGGGGTAGAGTCCCAGGGGTAGAGTCCCAGGGGTAGAGTCCCAGGGGTAGAGTCCCAGGGGTAGAGTCCCAGGGGTAGAGTCCCAGGGGTAGAGTCCCAGGGGTAGAGTCCCAGGGGTAGAGTCCCAGGGGTAGAGTCCCAGGGGTAGAGTCCCAGGGGTAGAGTCCCAGGGGTAGAGTCCCAGGGGTAGAGTCCCAGGGGTAGAGTCCCAGGGGTAGAGTCCCAGGGGTAGAGTCCCAGGGGTAGAGTCCCAGGGGTAGAGTCCCAGGGGTAGAGTCCCAGGGGTAGAGTCCCAGGGGTAGAGTCCCAGGGGTAGAGTCCCAGGGGTAGAGTCCCAGGGGTAGAGTCCCAGGGGTAGAGTCCCAGGGGTAGAGTCCCAGGGGTAGAGTCCCAGGGGTAGAGTCCCAGGGGTAGAGTCCCAGGGGTAGAGTCCCAGGGGTAGAGTCCCAGGGGTAGAGTCCCAGGGGTAGAGTCCCAGGGGTAGAGTCCCAGGGGTAGAGTCCCAGGGGTAGAGTCCCAGGGGTAGAGTCCCAGGGGTAGAGTCCCAGGGGTAGAGTCCCAGGGGTAGAGTCCCAGGGGTAGAGTCCCAGGGGTAGAGTCCCAGGGGTAGAGTCCCAGGGGTAGAGTCCCAGGGGTAGAGTCCCAGGGGTAGAGTCCCAGGGGTAGAGTCCCAGGGGTAGAGTCCCAGGGGTAGAGTCCCAGGGGTAGAGTCCCAGGGGTAGAGTCCCAGGGGTAGAGTCCCAGGGGTAGAGTCCCAGGGGTAGAGTCCCAGGGGTAGAGTCCCAGGGGTAGAGTCCCAGGGGTAGAGTCCCAGGGGTAGAGTCCCAGGGGTAGAGTCCCAGGGGTAGAGTCCCAGGGGTAGAGTCCCAGGGGTAGAGTCCCAGGGGTAGAGTCCCAGGGTAGAGTCCCAGGGGTAGAGTCCCAGGGGTAGAGTCCCAGGGGTAGAGTCCCAGGGGTAGAGTCCCAGGGGTAGAGTCCCAGGGGTAGAGTCCCAGGGGTAGAGTCCCAGGGGTAGAGTCCCAGGGGTAGAGTCCCAGGGGTAGAGTCCCAGGGGTAGAGTCCCAGGGGTAGAGTCCCAGGGGTAGAGTCCCAGGGGTAGAGTCCCAGGGGTAGAGTCCCAGGGGTAGAGTCCCAGGGGTAGAGTCCCAGGGGTAGAGTCCCAGGGGTAGAGTCCCAGGGGTAGAGTCCCAGGGGTAGAGTCCCAGGGGTAGAGTCCCAGGGGTAGAGTCCCAGGGGTAGAGTCCCAGGGGTAGAGTCCCAGGGGTAGAGTCCAGGGGTAGAGTCCCAGGGGTAGAGTCCCAGGGGTAGAGTCCCAGGGGTAGAGTCCCAGGGGTAGAGTCCCAGGGGTAGAGTCCCAGGGGTAGAGTCCCAGGGGTAGAGTCCCAGGGGTAGAGTCCCAGGGGTAGAGTCCCAGGGGTAGAGTCCCAGGGGTAGAGTCCCAGGGGTAGAGTCCCAGGGTAGAGTCCCAGGGGTAGAGTCCCAGGGGTAGAGTCCCAGGGGTAGAGTCCCAGGGGTAGAGTCCCAGGGGTAGAGTCCCAGGGGTAGAGTCCCAGGGGTAGAGTCCCAGGGGTAGAGTCCCAGGGGTAGAGTCCCAGGGGTAGAGTCCCAGGGGTAGAGTCCCAGGGGTAGAGTCCCAGGGGTAGAGTCCCAGGGGTAGAGTCCCAGGGGTAGAGTCCCAGGGGTAGAGTCCCAGGGGTAGAGTCCCAGGGGTAGAGTCCCAGGGGTAGAGTCCCAGGGGTAGAGTCCCAGGGGTAGAGTCCCAGGGGTAGAGTCCCAGGGGTAGAGTCCCAGGGGTAGAGTCCCAGGGGTAGAGTCCCAGGGGTAGAGTCCCAGGGTAGAGTCCCAGGGGTAGAGTCCCAGGGGTAGAGTCCCAGGGGTAGAGTCCCAGGGGTAGAGTCCCAGGGGTAGAGTCCCAGGGGTAGAGTCCCAGGGGTAGAGTCCCAGGGGTAGAGTCCCAGGGGTAGAGTCCCAGGGGTAGAGTCCCAGGGGTAGAGTCCCAGGGGTAGAGTCCCAGGGGTAGAGTCCCAGGGGTAGAGTCCCAGGGGTAGAGTCCCAGGGGTAGAGTCCCAGGGGTAGAGTCCCAGGGGTAGAGTCCCAGGGGTAGAGTCCCAGGGGTAGAGTCCCAGGGGTAGAGTCCCAGGGGTAGAGTCCCAGGGGTAGAGTCCCAGGGGTAGAGTCCCAGGGGTAGAGTCCCAGGGGTAGAGTCCCAGGGGTAGAGTCCCAGGGGTAGAGTCCCAGGGGTAGAGTCCCAGGGGTAGAGTCCCAGGGGTAGAGTCCCAGGGGTAGAGTCCCAGGGGTAGAGTCCCAGGGGTAGAGTCCCAGGGGTAGAGTCCCAGGGGTAGAGTCCCAGGGGTAGAGTCCAGGGGTAGAGTCCCAGGGGTAGAGTCCCAGGGGTAGAGTCCCAGGGGTAGAGTCCCAGGGGTAGAGTCCCAGGGTAGAGTCCCAGGGGTAGAGTCCCAGGGGTAGAGTCCCAGGGGTAGAGTCCCAGGGGTAGAGTCCCAGGGGTAGAGTCCCAGGGGTAGAGTCCCAGGGGTAGAGTCCCAGGGGTAGAGTCCCAGGGGTAGAGTCCCAGGGGTAGAGTCCCAGGGGTAGAGTCCCAGGGGTAGAGTCCCAGGGGTAGAGTCCCAGGGGTAGAGTCCCAGGGGTAGAGTCCCAGGGGTAGAGTCCCAGGGGTAGAGTCCCAGGGGTAGAGTCCCAGGGGTAGAGTCCCAGGGGTAGAGTCCCAGGGGTAGAGTCCCAGGGGTAGAGTCCCAGGGGTAGAGTCCCAGGGGTAGAGTCCCAGGGGTAGAGTCCCAGGGGTAGAGTCCCAGGGGTAGAGTCCCAGGGGTAGAGTCCCAGGGGTAGAGTCCCAGGGGTAGAGTCCCAGGGGTAGAGTCCCAGGGGTAGAGTCCCAGGGGTAGAGTCCCAGGGGTAGAGTCCCAGGGGTAGAGTCCCAGGGGTAGAGTCCCAGGGGTAGAGTCCCAGGGGTAGAGTCCCAGGGGTAGAGTCCCAGGGGTAGAGTCCCAGGGGTAGAGTCCCAGGGGTAGAGTCCCAGGGGTAGAGTCCCAGGGGTAGAGTCCCAGGGGTAGAGTCCCAGGGGTAGAGTCCCAGGGGTAGAGTCCCAGGGGTAGAGTCCCAGGGGTAGAGTCCCAGGGGTAGAGTCCCAGGGGTAGAGTCCCAGGGGTAGAGTCCCAGGGGTAGAGTCCCAGGGTAGAGTCCCAGGGGTAGAGTCCCAGGGGTAGAGTCCCAGGGGTAGAGTCCCAGGGGTAGAGTCCCAGGGGTAGAGTCCCAGGGGTAGAGTCCCAGGGGTAGAGTCCCAGGGGTAGAGTCCCAGGGTAGAGTCCCAGGGGTAGAGTCCCAGGGGTAGAGTCCCAGGGGTAGAGTCCCAGGGTAGAGTCCCAGGGGTAGAGTCCCAGGGGTAGAGTCCCAGGGGTAGAGTCCCAGGGGTAGAGTCCCAGGGGTAGAGTCCCAGGGGTAGAGTCCCAGGGGTAGAGTCCCAGGGGTAGAGTCCCAGGGGTAGAGTCCCAGGGGTAGAGTCCCAGGGGTAGAGTCCCAGGGGTAGAGTAGGGTGAGCCTAGGGTTAGGGTTAGGAGTTAGGGTTAGACTAGGGTTAGGGTTAGAGTTAGGGTTAGACTAGGGTTAGGGTTAGAGTTAGGGTTAGGGTTAGGGTTAGGT